>NW_007084075.1:70837-92351 GCF_000164805.1 Carlito syrichta
CCAGGCGGGTCTCGAACCCGCGGGCTCAGGCGATCCACTCACCTCAGCTTCCCAAAGGCGTGGAATGACAGGCTGAGCCACTGAGCCCGGCTAACAATTACATTTTGCTGTGTCGTATAGTCAATAAAAGCATGGGCATAAGAAATAGACTGTCTGGGTCCTAATCCTAACTTCCCTACTTACTAGTAGAAAGTATAAACAACGTAACTTCTCTGTGTCTCCCTGTCTCACTCCTAAACAGAGATTTATAACAATAATAATAATTCCTATCTGATTAAACTAGTCAGGAAGTTTGAATTAGTTAATATATAAATCAAACATAACAGTTTTTGGTACAAGAAAATGCTCAAGAAAAGTTAGCCATTATCACAATTTTTCATCTGGATCATAATTAATAGTGATTAGATTTTGTAAACAGTAGTATGGATTATGACAAAGATTAGAAAAGACTCTTAATTGATGACAAATTCAGATAGTAGTTTGGTCTTTTTGATTTACAAAGTTAGGATGATTCTCCTAAATTGTTCTTCTTGTACAACAGAAGTGAATGAAGTTGACATTTACTGAGTGACCTGAGGCAGCAACCAGACCTTATACCTGGTTGGGACTTAAGAATTATTTGATCGCCCAGTTGGGAAAACTAAAGTATTAGAACTAGTAAAGGTGACTCTGGAACCAATATTTTTTAATTTCCTGCTCTAGACTTTCTTTCAGTGTTTTGTAGTAAATGAAAAAATGCTTCTTTGCATAGCTAGCATTCTCCCAGCTAGGGAAAAAAATGTTTTAGATCAAGGTGATTAAATAAGCATCAGAAACCAGTGTTTCTAATTAATGAATGAAAATCAACGTGAACTGTCTTGAAGTGTAGTTTCATATTCTTAGGTCTTGCTGAATAACACTCTGGTGAGTCCATTCACTACATTTTTAAAAATTGTTTTTATTTGCGTTTTGCACTTGAATTAATAGCCTCCCTTAGCCATGGAGGGGCAGCGACGGGCCCCAATAGGCTTAAGCATTATACTCCTGAACCATGGACTCACCCATTAAATAATTGTCATGCCATTCGGTCAACACACTAAGTGGTTTCATACATGTTATATCTTCTCTTCATACCAAATTTTATTATATGCATTTAACAAATAAGAAAATTCAGGCATCCAATGGTTAAAAAACTTACCCAAGCTTAAGCAGCTAACAAGATACCTGTCCAGGATTTAATTCCAATGTTTCTGGTTCCAAAGTCAGATCTCTTTCAAATATACCACTTATAGCATAATTACTATCAGTCAGTGCTAGTTGGAAATGACGATCTTCTAATTTCATAGTTTCCAACAACAATTTTTCCAGCCCAAGGGCAGTCATGACAGAAGTACTGTCCTTGGGTGCTAAAAGGAGAATGGAGACATGTAATTGGAGAGGAAGAGTTGCCTGGACTTTTGACAATCACAGATACCTGTCTTCGGCCATATACATTCATTCCTCAGCCTTTTGCTGCTTTATTTCTATCAGATCATGAAATTCAGCCATGTAATACAGCGATATTCAGGCAAACCAGAGTATGTTTATTTTATTGCAATCGTGGGATTTAGAGTTTTCTTGACTCCATAAACTAAAATGTCCTTGAACCCTGTCTACAGCATCACCATGGTTGTGAGTCATGACTGGAGAGGTTCTGAATTGTCTCTCACTTCTTAGGATCTCAGTTGCAGTGTTTGGTGGGATTTCTTAGTGGCCTTTCATGTTTTAAGAAGAAAAAGGTATGTCACTTAAGTGTTTTTGAGAAGTTACAGGGCCTATATATGCAACGTGTGTGTGGGTAGAGGGGGATACATCTATCTATATAAACACAAAAATATATTAATATATGTAATAATTGTTGGTGATGCCCAAACAGTAGGTGCTACTAAAATATGAGTTTTCACATATTCTAAATGTTGAAATTTGAATTTCATGGCATATTAATTATATAACTTTTCAGAGTATTTGTCTCTCTATTTATTTATTGTTTTAGTAACTCACATAGGCCAGAATCCAACAGTTTTTTTTTCAAATTTGGTCTAGGGTCATATTGGCTACCACATATTCCAAGCTTGGAGCTAAACCACTGTATGCCACACCAGAACACCAAGGAATCCTAGCCTCCAAGTCCAAGAAAGAGAAGGGATATCGATATTTTCTCCTCAACTGAACACCTTAGCAATATCAAAGGAATTTTGAAATGAGAACTAGCCGGGCTCAGTGGCTCAGCCTATAATCCTGCGTGTTTGGAAGACTGAGGTGAGTGGATTGCCTGAGCCCGCGGGTTCGAGACCCACCTGGGCACCTTGGCGAGACCTCATCTCTACAATAAATCAAAATGAGCTGGGTGTGGTAGCGTGCGCCTGTAGTTCCAGCTGCTTGGAAGGCTGAGGCGGAAGGATCGCTGGAGCCCAGCAGGCCAAGGCTGCGGTGGCCGGGAGCGGCCACTGCACTCCAGTCTGGGCGACAGAGTGAGACTCCAACTCAAAAAAAACCAAAAAAACAGAAATGAGAACTATTTTATTATTTTTTATCATGAAACCACGTTAGGATTTTCTTTTCCTAGTGTCAACTTTAATAGAAAAACAGAGAGAGACTCTAAAAAGAAAAGGTATTTATTTGGAAATGGGGAATTGCAATGGGAATACACATGTCATTGTAAACTGTGTATAGTGTCAGGAAGAGAAAACGTTTAAAGCAAAAATGAAGAGAATTGCATAATTGCAATAGTTGCAGTTGTTTACAAAAATCAGTAACAAGGGTGACACTAGTCTGAGGTTGAACAGACGGCTGCTGGGAAGATGTCCTTGCAGAAGTTTATTTTGTTTTGCTTTTGTTTTTGTTTTGGTAAGTTCATAATGGCCTTTGTGCAAGGTTGTGGGTTTTTTTGGCATTTGTTTTATTATCAGGCAAGCAAGCATGAGACCCCTCCCTCATGACCTTCTCTGGCTTTATTTTTCAGAGTTTTGTTAACAAGAATGACTTTATTCTGATCCTGACAACTTCTACACTAGAAGACATCCTTTTGTCCAGGGAAGTCTAGTGAAGTCCTGTTCATTTCAGTTTGCGTCTTCTTCTGATCACCCATTTTGGCTTTCTCAGAAACTGAGATTTGCAGGAAAGTGAAGGCAACATCTGCCCTGAATTATCTAGGGCAAACCTAGATTCTGAGTATGGTGACTATGCCAGGGGCAAACTGAACATTCTCGGAGCAAATAGGAAGACGCTGAAAGAGAGCTTCATAGAAGGAAAGCCTGGGTTTTGAGGCTAGACAGATTTGAATTCTACTGTGATTTCATCCATAATAAAGGTATGCTTTCCTTCGGCTCTGTTTCTTCATCTACAAGTGGGAATTATACCATTTGCATTTCGGAGGTGGAGAATTAAAAATGATAATATATAAAGATTAGAGCAACATCCATGATATAGGAAATGAACATGCCTTTACCCTTCTCTTACTAGTTCTTGGACTACATTTTTAGACCATCCTCCTGTGTCACTATGACTTAGCTAAGAACAATTAAAAAAGCACCGACTATGTATTGGACGCACTCCGTACAATGATTAAAAATACAAAGGAAGTCAGATTGCCTGGGTTGAAAGGTAAGCTCCTCCTCTAACTGGTTAGTGACATCAGGAAAGTTCCTTAACTCATTTAAGGCCTCAGCTTTCTCACCCATAAAATGATGATAAAAGGATATCTGGCATTTATTGAGAGTTTACCATATGCCAGGCATTCCTCTAAACCTTACTATGTATAAATGTGCTTATTTTCCGAATAAGGCTTTATTTATCATTGCTGTTTTACAGATGAGAAAATTGAAGCACAGAAACATTAATTATCCAAGTGATGGAGCCGAACCCAAAATTTGGAAAATGTGGTTCTGAAGTGATTTTGTTAAGCACTATTTATTATGCATCTCCGCCTCTAAACTCTTCTGTGTATGATCTCATTTAATCCACTTAGAATTAAGACAACCCAAGACATTCTTCCCATAGTACAGAACTTTTTTTTTTTTGAGTTGGAGTCTTACTCTGTCTCTCAGGCTGGGGTACAGTGGCACACTCATGGTCACTGCAGTCTCAACCTGCTGGTTTCAGGTTGAGACTCCGCCTCAGCCTTCCAATGTACCTGGAACTACAGACGCATGCCATCACATCCGACTAGTTTTTGTGATTTATCGTAGAGACGAGGACTCACCAAGTTGCCCAGGCTGGTCTTGAACCCCCAGGCTCAGGCAAGCCTCTCGCCTTGGCCTCCCAAAGTGCTGGTGTTACAGACTTAGCCACTGGGCCCGGCCCAGAACTTTTATTTTCAAAGAACTCAGCAATCGTGACAAGTAATAAAGAGTTCAAATTTACATACTTAGTATGTATTGCTGCCTGGTTTTTAGTCTATATTCTTAAAACTGAAACCACACCATCTCTATGCTAATGTCAGCTAGGCACTGATAATACCTCAAAGTATACCCAGTCTCCGGGTCTACTTGGAGCACTTAGGGTTCAGTAGGATTATCTTCTCACCCACACAACTTCCACACTTCTTGTCACCTACTATGCACTTAGGGTTTATGTTAGTGGATTCTCCTTTACTGCCTTTCATCCCTACTGTCACTGGCCTGTGGTCCTGGAAGGGTTATTTGTGAAGCCTGCTGGAGTGACAGTCGGAGAGCTAGTTATCACTGGCAGCCTCCAAAGTTCTCCCGTACCAAGACTTGCCTAGAAGCAAGAAGTTTAAAGTTGTTACAAGGAAAATATATATATATATGGTGGTTATTTTTAACAATGTAGCTATTATTCTTATTACAAGTGCCCATCACATTTTTAATAACTTTTTTCCCTACCTTTAAAATTAACATCTACACATCATGGAATGCTAGATCATATGGAAAACTGCAGGGAAGACATCAAACAATATTTGCCAGTACTACCTCATTTTGTCCACTCAAAAATTTAAGCTACCTGAGACTTTGCTTCTGTGAATACTTTTAAAATCTTAAGTTTTTGTTTTCTCTTAAGACATTTTACATTCAGCTCTTTAATATATTTGAGATTCACTGTATGATGAAAGAGAAAGGTTTCGATTTTTGTTTAGTTTTGTTTTATTTCTCTAGTAGTTAACCAATTCTTGCAATAATAAGGTTTATTATTGAAAAAAATGTAAAATACTTCCTTTCTCCATAAAATTAAAGTGTCACTTTCACCTATAATTTCTGTGTGGTTTATTATCAGCCTGTGTGTTTCTGAGGAAATATTACAGGTTTAAATCATTGAAGAATATATCTTTGTATTTACCTATCATCTATCTATCTATCTTTCTGACTATCAGCTATCTACCTATCTACTTTTTAAATTTAGAAATATTTGTTCTCTGCCACTAGTCGTTTTGCAACAATATTCAGTAATTATTATATTTAGTTCTGTTTTATAATCTTTAAACCAACTTTGTCATATACGTGGAAATTTTACTTCAGTTTGAATCATTCTATAATTTCATTAATAGGCAATAAGACATCTACAAATTCATTAAAAAGTGATTAAAATGCCAAGCTTCCTATACAGAAAGTTGCTATGATTTTCCCTCATTTAAAAAAAAATGAAAGTTCTATCTTTCAATAAATATTTTAATTATATGTAAACGATAATTTATTATGTTGATGTGGAAATTTTTGCCTAATTCCTGTATGTTCTCCTTTACATGAAATATTGGTTCCTTGAATAATACTGTTTTTCTTACTCTTTTTACTCTACTTTTCATGTATAAACAATTGCGATTTGACTATGTCAAGATAATTTATTTAGGAAAATCTATTTTAATTTTTGTGTATTTGTTGTAAACATGTAAACCTTTGAAACTAATTCCCGGGTCTGTTACAATCTAGATCACTTATACTTACTGAAATTTTTGTGGAAGGCTTACCATATGATCCATTTGTCAAATGTAAACTTTTTACAGGTAAAAATTGTCTTTTTAAATATATATATATATACATATTATTTTAAAGATGTGGAGTGCAATTCAGGATTAGGTATACACGTGGACATCATACAGGAAAAGTATGAGCCTCCCTTTGGTCCCCACTTTGCCTGGTTTGAGATCAGGTACCCTTATTGATGTTATGTGTCCCCCCCACCCTACTTTCCTGGCAGTTTCTGGCTACTGCCAATCCCTTTCTTATAGCATTATGGTAAATGCTCAGGGTAATCTGTTCTTTGTTTCTGCGATAAATCGCTACTATAGACTCTAAATCCATCCAAGTTGTTGTGGAGAGCATATGTTTGTCCTTCTTTATAGCTATATCCTGTTCAGTTTCGGTGGGCAGTGTGGTTGGTTCCATGTTTTTGCCACTGTGAACAGTGCTGTAATAAACATATGCGTGCAGGTATCTTTTTTTGCAGAATGCTTTGAGTTCCTCTGGGTATATTCCTAGCAGAGGGATTGCAGGTTCCTATGGAAGGTCAATTTCTAGTTCTTTTAGCAATCGCCACACTGTTTTCCGAAGAGGTTGAAATAGTTTGCATTCCCACCAGCAGTGTAGAAGTGTTCCTTTTTCTCCACATCTTTGCCAGCATCTGTTGTTTGTTTTTATTAATGATGGCCATTCTTACTGGGGTTAGGTGGTATCTCAATGTGGTTTTGATTTGTATTTCTCTGATAATGAGTAAAGCCGAGCACTTTTTCATGTGTCTGTTGGTGGTCCATATATCTTCTTTTGAGAAGTGTCTATTCATGTCTTTTGTCCACTTTTTAAAGGGGCTGTTTGTTTTGTTTTTTTTTTCCTTTCAGTACATTTGAGTTCCTTGTAGATCCTGGATGTTAGGTCATTGTCAAATATATAGTTGGCAAATATTTTTTGCCATTCTGTGGGCTGTCTCCCTGCTCTCTTGATGGTTTCTGTTGCTTTGCAGAAACGTTTCAGTTTCACGAGTTCCCACTTGTCTATCATATCTCTTATGGCATGGATACTAGCGGATTTGATCAGGAATTGGCTACCTACTTCGGTTTCTGTAAGGGTGTCTTCTGCATTTTCTAGAATTCTTATAGTTTGAGGTTTTATGTTTAGGTCCTTGATCCATTTAGAGTTGATTTTTCTGTATGATGACGCGTAGGGTTTCTGTTTCAATCTTCTGCATGTGATCAGCCAGTTTTCCCAGCACCATTTACTGAGTAGGTTCTCCTCTCCCCAGTGGTTGTTGGTGGAGGTTTTGTAATAACAATAGTAATAATAATAAAAATTAAAATATATTACATCTCTAATGCGTCAAGCAGTGTACTAAACATTTTTATCCATTCTATATTCATTTAATGCCATAATAATACAGAAAATATTGTTCTTTTCCATATTTATTTACATGAAGACACTGAGTTTTCTAGAAGATGAATAACCTGACTAAGGTACTTCTATGAATCATTTACACCTAGTAAACTAAATGCATGGATTTAGATGACTATTTCTACACTCCCAAAATTCAAATCTCTTAGTTAAGATACTATTGATTCAAGCTTTATGTCATTTTAACATTATATTTGATGTAATAAAAAACATTTTCTGGATTTTATAAGAACTTATTTTATGTGCAAATCTTTTTCTTTATATATGTTGATACTATATAACTATAGTTATGAAATATGGATAGTTATATTTCATAACTTTATATTTTATTTCCATTTAATATTTTTTATTTTATTCTGCGATTTTATACTACATGATATTAATATTGTTTCTATTGAATGTTTGCTTTTTCTGTTTTAAATCTGTCCAAGTTGTACTTCTTACTTCTTCACACATATTTTGTTTATGATCTTATCTTGTAAACACTGTTCTTGTGATTTATGTTTTATTAACTAAAAGAAGAGTATTTCTATTTTAAATGATTTAAATAAAGTATGCTTCCATTATAGATGACAGAGTTACATTTCTGCATTTTATACTTAAACTTATTTTTTTTGGTTTCCATGTTTGACTTCATATGTTGTTTTCTTATTTTTTAGTTTTACATCCTGTTGAAATTTTTATTAGTAATTATATTTACTTTTTAAAAAATCATATCTAAATCTATTTTATCCTTTTTCTACGATTAGGAAAAAACACAGCAATTTTGATAATTCCTTACTTTATATGAAGATTTCAATTTTTAATATGCTATTTTCCCCCTTCTCACCATTTTTTGAAATTAAAGGCCCAAATCATGATGAAAGATGTTCTGTTTTATTTTATTTTCATTTGGCGTGCTTTCTTATAAAAGATTTTTGGGTTTCATATGTGTCTAGATTTTATGTGTTTATCTTCTGTACTAATTGTCACAACACTTTGGTGCCTTGATTTTTTACTCTATATTCCTCTGGTTGTCTCAAAGTTGCTCTTTGAATCAATGTCTCCTCAGGTGTATAGAGAAAGCAAAGTTTCTGAGCTCTTGGATAAGTAAGAACATCTTTACTAATGAACATTTATCTGTGTAGACTATGAGTGGAACCCAGGTCTTTTGAGAGCATGTGTACAACCCTCACTTCCCCTGGACACTAGAGTTCCCCACTGTCCTGTTGAGAAAAAAATGTATGATTAGTTTGATTTTGTTCTTTCGTTAACAAACTCATCTCCCTTTATAATACTTATAGACTGTTTTGTCCAACACTAAGTTTGGGTTATTCACTATCTGACAAGATACTATTCACTGGTAGGACGATCCAATTCATTATAGTGAAATATAGATAGTTTGACAGACTGATAACTCATTAGTTTCATATTACTTGTTATGAAATCTTACCAAAAGGACTTCCAGCAAGATGGCGATGGACCAGGTCGAACTGTGAGAGTCCCTGTAAAAGCAAGTGTCCATAAAGACTCTCTGTGTGAGTGGGTGTGTGCTGGTGGGTGAGTGAAAGTCCATCTGAGGGAAAACTCAGGTTCATACACCTGGGAATCTCCTCTGTAGATGACGGCCAAACCCCACCACCCTGAGATTAAAACTGCCAGATCATCTGCTGTACTTGGGGCTCTCCTGAGAACAGCCTGCCTAACACATCCAGCTGATCCTCATCACCTGGAGCACAACCCATACTATCAACTGTGACTGCAAAGCGACTGGAGTCCCAGATCAGTGGAGAGAAAAGTCAGGGAGAGATGGAGAGGAGACCCACCACCTGTGAGGACATACTGACCATTTTCTCAGTCCCGGACCAGGCAGAGACCTGCATTGCCCCACCCAGCTCCACCCAACCTCCAGCCTGGGACCTAGAGGTCATATCATCAAACTTGGAGTGACAGATGCTCCTCCCCCATACTGGCACAGACACAGGCAAGTCAGATCTGAGTGGAGACTTGACGGCAGCGGGCCAAGTGCGTCCAGATCTGATCCACCCTCCTCCCACAATAGTCCACGGGACATCTGACCCACAGTTGAGAGTGACCCTATCGGCCTGCACTGTGAGCAGAGGGGTGGGGCTGGAGACCAGAGCTGAAAGGAAGTTGAAGTTACAGGAAATGACTTAGAGTGAGTTTTTTTATTTTTTATTTTTATTTTTTTGCTTTGCTTGTTCTACTTTTTTGTTGTTGTTTGTTTTAGTTTTGTGGAGTTTTTTTTTTCTTTTCTTCTTCTCTCTTTCTGTTTTTGACTATGTTTTCATACTGGCTTCGTTTCTGTTATTTTATTTTATGTTTTAAAAACTTCCTGTTTGAGTATGGGTATTTTTGAAGGAGAGTACACCAATAGGAGGTTTTTGTCACTTTTTGTGTTTGCATGATTGCCTGTATGATTTTTAAAAATCTTTTCTGGCTTTTTTTTGGTCTCTTTTAATCTGTTAGTTGTTATGCCTGCCTGTTTTCCCTCTTATTCTTCTTTCCCTTCAGCTTCCTGTTGTCTTCCTCCTTCTTTTTTCTATACTTATTTCCTTTACCTTACCTTATTTTGCTTTCAGTAGGCAAACCTATACCCCCACTGCATGGGCAGATTGTAAGGCAGTGGGAAGTGGGTTCCAGGGGGGCCACGCACCTGTCAGCAGATACTGGGATATGCAGACAGTTTCTTAATCACAGCTTTCCTCTCAATTTAATCTCAAAACTGCAAAAAGCACAGCTGCCCACCCACAGTCCAGCTTCAGCATTGAACAAAGTTGAAGGGTCCACAAAAGGAAGAATAGGAGATTAAGCAAACAGAAGTAAAAGCTACCCCTGATATCTGAATAACAGAATTAAAGAAGGGGGAAAAATTGTGTGGGGGGAGGAAAATCTACACAAATGAAGTAAAACCAAAAGAAGAATATGGGTCTCACACAGACCCCTGGGAGGTCAGACTGCAGAATGCAAACATGAAGACCCTCCAGAATGACTGGTCTCAAACCACAAACCCAGATATCAAGACGTTATTAGAGAGAATAAATAAAATTGAGGAGAGACAAGAGGAAAGAATGAAGGAGTTGATAATTGAGATAACAGTAAAGAATGCAGTGAATGAAATAAATAACAAACTGGTAAGCATAGAAAGCAGACTTAGCCAAGCAGAAGAAAGAATCTCAGAGCTTGAGGACCAAAATATGGAGCTAACCCAAACTATTAAAAACATAGAAGTGAAGCTTAAAAAGACAGAACATAACCTTTGAGAGATGAACGATTATTTCAAGAGGCTGAACCTTAGATTAATTGGAATTCCTGAGGCAGAGACCACCTGGAACAAACATTCCATGACATTATCCAAGAAAGCTTCCCTCATCGGTGACATGAACATTCAAACACAAGAGATTCTGAGAACCTCTGTGAGACAACAAATGAGAAGGCCAACTCCTAGACACATAGTAATTATCCTACACCAAGTAGGTATAAAAGAAAAATTCTAAAGACAGCAAGAGAAAAAGGTCAGACTACCTACCAGGGAAGACCAGTTAAAACAGCAGGAAACTTATCTACAGAAACACTTCAGCCTAGGAGAGCCTGCAGCCCAATCTTCAAAGTTCTCAAAGATAAACAATTTCAACCAAGATTTACCTATGCAACTAAGCTAAGCCTCATCAGCGATGGAGAAATAAAATCTTTCCCAGACATTCAATCCCTAAGAGTTTACACTGCCTCCAGACCAGCTCTACAAGAAACACTTAAGTGCTAAACACAGAAGAAATTTAAAAAAAGAATAACAATGCCCTACATGAGAATGCAGGAAAAAGATTGAAAACACACATGAATCAATCTAAAAATCAAAAGAAAGACAACAAACAAACAGCAGCAGCAACAACAAATGTCATAAGAACATTATGACAGGGATAAACTCTCACATCTCAATAGATAGCCTGAATGTGAGTGGACTGAATGCACCACTAAAAAGACATAGAATGGCAAAATGGATAAAACATCATGAGGCAACAAAATATTGTCTCCAAAATACTCATCTCACCAGAAAGGACACTCACAGACTCAAAGTAAGAGGATGGGAAGCAAAATTTCAGGCAAACAGAACATGAAAGCAGGAGTTGTGATTTCAATAACAGAAAAAAATACCCTTTAAGGTATCAAAAATTTAAAAAGATACAAAAGGTCACTACTAGATGATAAAAGTTTTAATTCATCAACAAGAAATACCCATCCTAAACATATATGCACCCAACAAACTTTCATAGAGCAGCTTCTAGGTAAATTTAAAAAGGATACTGACTCTAACACTGTCATAGATGGGGAATTAAATACCCCATTCAAAACTCTAGACAGATCATCAAGACAAAAAATCAACAAGGAAATCTGAAACCTCAACATGACACTTCACCAATTGAACTTAATTAATACCTACAGAACACTCCACCAAACCACCATGGAATATACATTCTACTCATCACCACATGGAACATACTCTAAGACTGACAATATCCGTGGCCATGAATCAAGCATAAACAAATTTCATAAGATTAAAATACTATCATGCACTTTCTCAGAGCACAATGGAATAAAAACAAATATCAGCACCAACAAATTCCCCTCAAACACACAAAGACATGGACAATAAACCGCATGATGCTAAGCAACTCCTGGGTCAACATGGAAAATAAAACAGAGATTAAAAGATACCTGGAAACAAATGAAAACAAAAAAACATATTACCAAAACTTCTAGGATGCCATGAAAGCAGTCCTAAGAGGGGAAATCCTATCTCTACGAATACACATGAAGAAAAGGGAAAGATCACAAGTTAACAGCCTAACAAATCACTTAAGAAAACTAGAAAAGCAAAATCACCAAAACCCTAACCTTAGCTGAGGTATTCAGATTACCAAGGTAAAAGCCCAAATATAAAACATAGAAGACAAAAATATCATAGGAAAAAAATCAGCAAAACAAAAACCTTGTTCGTTGAAAGAATAAACAAGATTGATGGACCCCTAGCCAGAATGACCATGAAAAAGAGAGAAAAAGCCCAAATAAACACAATCAGAAATGCAAAAGATCAAGTCACGACTAAACCCGAAGAAATTCAAAAGATTATCAGAGACTGTTATGCACACTTGTATGAAAACAAACTCAAAAATCTAAATGAAATGGAGGACTTTCTGACATCACACAACTTCCCCAGTTTGAAACAAGAAGAAATTGACACCCTAAATAGACCAATAACAATCCAGGAAATTGAATATATCATAAGAAACCTACCTACACAAAAAAGCCCAGGACCAGGTGACGTTCCCGCAGAATTCTGCAAAACATACAAGGAGGAACTAATACCAATCCTATTGAAAGTATTACAGGCAAATGAGAAAGATAGAATGCTCTCGAAATAATTTTATGATGCTAACATCACATTGATACTCAAGCCAAGTAATGATCAACAAAGAAAGAGAACTGCAGGCAAATATCATTGATGAACATAGACACTAAAATTCTCAACAACATTCTAGCAAACAGGATCCACCAACACATCTCAAAAATCACTCACCATGAACAAGTAAGCTTCATCCCTGGGATGCAGAGCTGGTTCAATATTTGTAAGACCATAAATGTAACTAAGTACATTAACGGATGTAAAAACAAAAACCACATGGTTATACCATTAGATGTAGAAAAGCTTTTGATAAAATCCAGCACTGCTTCTTGCTTAAAACCCTGAAACATATAGGCAGACATGGAATATACCTCAAAATATTTAGAGCCATCTATGAGAAACCCACAGCCAGCATACTGCTAAACAGACAGATATTGGAACATTTTCCCAGGAAACCTGGAACAAGACAAGGCTGCCCACTCTCACTCCTCCTTTTGTACATAGTTTTGGAAGTCTTAACTAGAGCAATCAGACAAGAGAAGGAGATCAGGGGTATCCACATAGGAAAAGAGGAAGTCAGCTTGTCCCTCTTTGTAGATGACATGATGCTGTACCTATACCTTGAAAACCCAAAAGAATTTGTCAAAAACCTCCTAGCACTGATTAAGGACTTTGGCAAAGTCTCAGGGTATAAAATAAATGTGCAAAACACTTTTGCATTTCTATACAACAACAATAAACAAACAGAAACATAAAAAACACAATCCCATTCACAAAATATGCCAAAAGAAATCAAAGATGACATAAACAAATGAAAACATTCCATGTTCATGGATTGAAAGAATCAACATTGTCAAGAGGCCCATTCTACACATAATATCTACAGATTCAATAAGATGCCCATCAAATTACCAGCAGCATTCGTCTCAGACCTGGAAAGGCCAATACAGGAATTCATATGGAAATATAAATGGCCATGAATCACCAAAGCAATCCTCAGGAAAAAAAAAAAAGTGTAACATTT
The DNA here is from genome assembly GCF_000164805.1 of Carlito syrichta. NCBI lineage: Eukaryota > Metazoa > Chordata > Mammalia > Primates > Tarsiidae > Carlito > Carlito syrichta. Next base: position 84,615 of record NW_007084075.1, read on the forward strand.
CACACTCCCAGATTTTAAACTTTATTATGAAACTGCAATAATCAAAACAGCCTGGTATTGGTACAAGAATAGGCATATAGACCAATGGAACAGGACTGAGATTCCAGAAGCAAATCTTCAATTTCTCAACCCACTTATCTTTGACAAAGCCTCCACCACCAACCGCCGGTGAGAGGAGAACCTATTCAGTAAATGGTGCTGGGAAAACTGGCTGACCCCATGCAGAAGATTAAAACAAGACCCCTACCTATCACCATACACAAGCATCAACTCTAAATGGATCAAAGACCTAAACATAAAACCTCAAACTATAAGAACCTTTGGAAATGCTGAAGACACCCTATGGAAATTGGAACTGGTAACCAATTCCTGATCAAAACCCCAAGTGCCCATGCCATGAGTGATCAGTAGACAAATGGGACCTCATCAATCTGATAAGTTTCTGCAAAGCCAAAGAAACCATCAAGAGAGCAGGGAGACAGCCCACAGACTGGGAAAAAATATCTGCCAACTCCCTGTCTGACAAAGGCATAATATTTAGGATCCACAAGTAACTCAAATGTGCCAAAAAGAAAAAAACAAACAGCCCCATTACAAAGTGGGCAAAAGTCGTGAATAGACAATTCTCAAAAGAACTTATACGAGCAGCCAACAGATACATGAGAAAATGTTCAACCTCACTACTCATCAAAGAAATGCAAATTAAAGCTACACTGAGATACCACCTATCTCCAGTCAAGATGGCCATCATCAATAACTCAAAAAACAAAACAAAACAAAACAAAACAGATGCTGTAGAGGATACAGCAAAAAGGGAACACTTCTACACTGTTAGTGGGAGTGTAAACTAGTATAGCCTCTGTCAAAAACAGTGTGGTGATTCCTAAAAGATCTAAAATTCGACCTTCCATACAACCCCACAATACCCTACTGGGATTATATCCAGAGTAACTCAAACCACTCTATGAATAAGATACCTGCACACATATGTTTATTGCAGCATTGTCCACAATAGCAGGAACATGGAACCAACCGTGCTGCCCATCGAAAGAGGACTGGATACAAAAGTGTGGGACATACACACAATAGGATATTATCCAGCCATAAAGGACAAAATAGTGAACTTCACAGTAACCTGGATGGACTTAGAATCAATAATACTGAGCAATCTATCACAGAAACAAAGAACTGAGAATCACATGTTCTCACTCATAAGTGGAACTTGAACAATTATTGTAATACAATTATCATAAGAAAAAGATTGGCAGTAGTGGGAATTTGCTGGGGGAGTGGGGAGCACACCTCATCAACAAAGGTACTGTATAATGAGCATTTTTATACCTAATCCTGAATTGTACCCCACACCTTTAAAATAAAATCATTAATTTTTTTTTAAAGAAATCTTACCCCCTCCAAAAAAAAAATCTAAAAAAATATTTACAAATCCAATGAATGCCAAAAAGCAAACTAAAAGTAAAAAAATAGGGCACTCTCATCTTTCAAACAGTCATAATTGGATATAACATAAAGATAGAAGGATACAAAACAAAGAAGCAGGTTCAACTCTTCGAAAGCCAAGTAGGTGAACTTCCTAAGAAGAAGAAAGCAAACCACTAGAGGCATTTGCCAGCACTTAAGAAAAAGTTGCAGCAAAAGCAAGTGCTGCTCACTGGTTGGAACATTGCAAAGTTGAAGAGAGAGAGTGTCTGAGGAGCATAAGCAGAAATATCGGTCCTCTGGAGTACTCTAGCTTCCAAGGAAGCACAGCAGCTTGCAAACTCCCTACGAAACAGATTCCTCAGTCTGAAGCCATTGTAGCAAGAGGCAAAAACTGCTGTCATCGTTATAAAAGGCGCACCCAAAAGAGAATCTGTGGATGCTTTTGCCAGGTAGACACTCCCTCATTTTACCATGAAGGTGCCAGAAATATGGAGACCAAAGAGAACATAAAAACCAGGAAATTTTTAATATTCTGCATGAGAATAAATGGTACCTCAGTATGTGGCTGCCACTTTTGCAAATTTTAAAGGCTAATAAAGTGTAATTATGAAGAAGGTCACTCTGCATGAAGAGATACTATGCATAATTGCAATTTTTTTCCCCTAGACAAGTGGTAAATAAATGGAAATAACCTACTTACAGGAGATTTCTCTCAGTTGAAAATAACCTCAAGGGGATAGTCTCCAGGGAGACATAAATTGACCAGCATTCTGGCAAAGCTAATAATACAAGGAAGGGTTTCTCTGTCTGCTTTCTTCTCTCAGCCACCACTGTGCCTTTCAATAGACTTTGGCCACCTTTAATTCTTAATTTCAGAAATAAAATAAAAAATTCTGGATAAACTGCTGTAGGTGACTTGCCTTTTCTTTTTTTATTTTGGGGGGAAGTGGAGCAGTGCTTTGATTATTTTGACTGCCCTCAGATCACTTTAGATCCATCAGGTGGTTTGTATGGAATTCATTAAACTTCCAAAATCCTGAAGGATTACACTCTTGTGGACATGAATTGTGTTCCCCCAACATTGATGTGCTGAAGTTCTAACCCCAGCAACTTAGAATGTATACCTTTTTAGATAAGGTCTTAAAGAAGTGATTAAATTAAGATGTTGTCTTTAGGGTGAACCTTAATCCAATTGCTGGTCCTTTACAAGAAGAAGGCATTTGAACAAACAACAAACAAATGGATGGCATGCGAGGACGTGATGAGAAAGAGAAAAACCTCAGAAGAAACTACACCTGCCAACAACTTGACCTTGGAATTCTAGCCTCCAGAATTGTTAGAGAAATTTGTTTCATTAAAGCTACCAGTCTGTTGTATTTTGTTATGACATCCCTAGCAAACTAATGTATGCTTCTGTTCCAGTGCAGGAGAGTGATGGGACCGATGATGGCCAACTTTCAACTCCATTTTGGCCATGAAAAAGACAGCCTGAAGAGAGCAGAATTTTTAAAAATTGTAAGAGCTTTAATTTTTTTGGACAACTTAAGAATGTTGAATTCTTTTTGTACTTTACCATGTAAGAAGATAATCTTCCTTTGGACTTGAATTGACAATGGTAAAAGGATTTAATCTGGAATTTATTTATCTACAGTAACTTGATTTGAGGTAAGGGTTGAACTTCTACTTTTGAGCATGTATTGGGTGGCATTTTAAAGAGTGTCTTCTTTAATCCATTGAATCCATTAATCTTATTGTAGAACTTCTGACAGCATTTGATTTGAATGTGGCTGACCTAACTGGAATAGAAAGTAAATAGGGTATACATTTCCATCTTTCAGTTTAGTATGGAATTGCAGGTGATTTAGTTGATGTACATTGAATGACCCATCCCATAGCTTTCTCTAGACAAAATGTACTCTGCTTACTGGTAGTCGCAGGAGAATACCCAAAGTAACAGTGGTCAAATTTTGGGAAAGTAACCTCATGAAGTTGGTGGCAGAAACTTTGATAGTCGATTGATCTTAGTCTCTGTCTATTTTTGTTGCTATAAAGGAATATCTGAGGCCAGGTAACGCATTTTTTTTCCAAAGAGTTTTATTTGGCTCACAGTTCTGCAGGCTGTATAAGAAGCATGGCACTGATATCTGCTTCTGATAAGGGCCTCACCAAACCATTCATGAGGTATCTGTCTCCATAACCCAAACAGCTCCCATTATGCTCCACCTCCCACAATGGGGATCAGATGTCAACATGAGGCTTGAAGGGTCAAATATCCAAGCTATAGCAACTTCCATCCCCAAGTAGGTTAAGACACAATTTTAGTGGGATGCTTTTTTTTTTCAACCTCCCTAATGGCATTTAACTCTTTTCATCCCTTTTCCCCATATCTTCTTTCTTCTCATGGAGGTGTAATAAGGATCCTCATTGGTGAGGGACAAGTGTTGATTCTCATTTCTCTGTGATGTTGATCAAGTCTATCAAACTTTTGTGAGCACTAGAGGTTTCTTACTTCCTTTTATTTCCACTTTCAACAGATAAGGCATGATCCTTCGTATGCAATATTTTCTCTTCAGGTTTGCAGTTGTCCTTAGAAGGGTGTTGTCAAGGGAAAAACAATTGACAGGACACACTAAGGAACACCTTGTGCCAATCCCTGTCTCCTAATTTAGCTTACTGATGTAGCTCAACTTCTGTGTCTAACCCCCAATTGTTTGTGAAGTAAAAAAAAAAAAAAAAGAGTGCAATTAATTAGTTCCTTTGAAAATCTATCCAAGATTATGTTCTGTGTTATTAATACTTGTAGATATATGTTTAAAATAATTATCTGTTCTTTATAGTAAATAATTTTAATATATGTCTATTCTTGCTTCCATTCTTCTATGTTTTAGAATATTTTTACAGCATCCTGCTTTTCCCCAGTTTTCTCATCTGTGAATGAATTACCCTGGGACCAGTGCTAGAACTCTAGTACAGTGTGTATACGCCTTTTGATGTAGCTCACTAGCCCATGGACACTTCCTAAAGACAGTACTTCCTCAAGTCTTAAATAATGAAGGCAGATTTAACTCAACCATTTGCCAATTTGTTGTCCTTTTTTGTGAGCCTTTGTGAGGTTGAGTGATCATCTAATATCTCTATTGACAGGTCTGTAGTGAACTTATGAATCATTTTGAAATAGCTTTTTGTCCTTCTTCCAGGAAGTGTGTATAAAAACCCAAAGCCTCTTGACTTGCTGTGTTTCAGACGTGATTCTTCACTCATTGAGCCCATCCTTCAGACTTTAATGCACAAAATAAAACTGGCACTGCATGCCACGATTTAGCTGTGTTGTATGTCAAGGGATTGTAACACCGAAAGAGTACAAAATGAGAGATTCTGATAGAGACAGAAGGGGAAGAGGTAGAGAACTGTTCTCATAGGTTTCTGAACAAGGACAAGAGAGTAACTATCAGACATTCAGGCTGAATGCAATGATGTTGAATTACTGAGAAAAACAAAGGAGTGGCTAAAACCCTTCTAATTCATTTCTAAGTGCCTATTTGGGGACAAGGGCTTACTTATTGCAACTGGTCAACTAGTCATCTCCTTGGATGATGATATATTTTACTTTAAAGCATGACAAAGCCTCTTATGTAGACACAAATTATACACACACATACATGAGTAAATAGTGGAAATGTGACAAGATAGACCTCTCAAGAATACCCTTAAGTGACAAAAACTATTTTGATAAGCTTCTTATTTGGAGTGGGTGGGTATTGGTGATAACCCAAGTAGTATACTGAGACTAAAAGCTGTAAAATATCCTTCTGAGACTAGATATGGTCAGCTGCAGGGTTTCTGATTGGTTAGTGAGTTTGCACCTTTGGGACTCCAGGACAGTGAAAGAGAGGCTGAAAGCTATAGAGAATAGTCGAACCTTGCCATTGTCTGCCTGCATATTTCCCTCTAATAAATATTCCCATAATAAGTGATAAAATATTAATGGAATTTAAGTTTAAAGGGCACCAGACCACCAAAAAGCCTGGGGTATCAATATGGAATGGATCTTTCCCTGACACTGAGACTTCATCAAATGAAGGGTCCACGGTATAGTCATTTGGGTATTAAAGGACAGGTTTTCCCTAAACACATTGTAATGCCGTGAAACCTAAAGGCACCTCATGCAGACAGTTCAGTTCTACATAATAGGGGCAGAGGTAGGTATCTAATGTTTATTAAGAAAGACTAGGGCAACACCCTTGGGTCCCCTCCCACTGTGGGAGCTTTTCTGTCCTCTCAATAAATCCTGCTTTCAAAGAAAGAAAGAGAGAGAGAGAGAGAGAGAGAGAGAGAGAGAGACAGAAAGAAAGAAAGAAAGAAAGAAAGAAAGAAAGAAAGAAAGAAAGAAAGAAAGAAAGAAAGAAAGAAAGACTAAGATCCAGGCGTTTAAATGCTGAATGTAATAATTTGTTCCTTTGAATTAATTTCCAGTCAGCATATCCAATATAGCACAGAGTCCAAAGGTTCTGAAGGATGAGATGTGAAGATGGGAAAATGGAATAGTTCACTTAAAATCAAGAAACCACCGGGCTCGGTGGCTCAGCCTGTAATCCCGCGTTTTGGGAGGCCGAGGTGAGTGAATTGCATGAGCCCGCAGATTCAAGACCCGCCTGGGCAACTTGGCAAGACCTCATCTCTACAATAAATCAAAAATGAGCCAGGCCTGGTAGTGCATGCCTGTCATTCTGGCTACTCGGAAGGCTGAGGCGGAAGGATCGCAGGAGCCCAGTAGGTTGAGGCTGCGGTGGCCGGGAGCGGCCATTGCACTGCAGTCTGGGCGACAGAGTGAGACTCCAACTCAAAAAAAAAAAAAAAATCAAGAAACAACAATTCCTCTTCTTCTCTGACATAATAGAAATCTAAACGTACTAGTGCTTGACTGATAATTCCTGGTTGTTATCAAGTGGGCAAGCCCTGGGCTGCAGGGAGGTGATTTTTCTAGCAGACTCTAGCAGAAGAGCACATCTCATCCATTGGAGACATATGACATTCAGCCTCCATTAAGCCATAACTGAGGATCTCTTTTTGAGATTATGGCACTAAAATTAAATGTGCACTGCAAGTGTGTTGTCTAGACAGCCTGGGTAGGGTTCATATGACTGCCATGTGGAAGTCCTGCTATGCTAGTCTTCATCATATCAACGCAGCGGTGAGGTAGTTTAATACTACATATTATAGATGAGAAAATAATGCATTAAGGAAGTTAAATAACATATCTAAATTCACACAATTCAGTTTGCAACACTTGTTTTACTAAAGTGTGTCACTTGCCAAGACACTTCTGAATCTTCCAGAAAAATGATTTAGAAAACAAAAGCATGTTTTCATTGAGAAGAAGCTAATATGATCATTAGTCTCTGTAACTGATAAATGTTTATTAAATTAATGAATCAGAAACTCTGTATTTTTTTTTAAAAGAAAAAGACCCAGAGAGTTTAAGGGGAATACCTATAAAACTCAAATATGGTCATAGGTTTATTCTTCACTTGGGAGAGAATTGCACTGATTCATTATTTTTTCTGAACAAAGTCTTATTCAGTTAAAGTTTGAGGGCACAACCTTAAGCTACTCACTCCATCAGTATTTATCTAGCATATCCATTGAGTTCTCTTGTACTTTTCCTATGAAAATCTCAAGGTGAAGTTCAAAGATCCATTTTCTTTTTAAACAATAAATATGCCTCAAACATTATAATGAGGTAGGAAAACCTAGAGAATAGCAAACCACAAAGTCTAGGAAAAAAAATGTGAAAAGGGTTAGAAGAGGTCATTTTGATTGAAGATGACAAATTCTGGCGAGTTATACACAATCTAGTTGATCTCTTTTACATACAATATAACACCATGGCAACACATTAATTGGGAATTTTAATTTCCATCTGTAGTGTATCCCTGTGCTATCTTCTCTAAAATTTCATCTCTTTTCTTTTTCATTTTCTTTTTTCCTCCATGTTTTTCTCAGTCTTAACTCTGTTTCTCCAATGTTACCTGTTGGAAGAGTGTGAGATTGCCTAAATGATATATTTAATTTTAATAATTCCACAGTGACCTCTTAACTTGGTGCCTGGATTTGCGAATTAAGGATTACCTCTTCAAAGCATTATTGTTCCTTTTCTAGCACTCTAAATGTTGTTAAGTTATTTATTATAGTGTAAATGAATCTTAATTCAACCCACAAGAACAAATATTTTTTTTTTTTTGAGTTGGAGTCTCGCTCTGTCGCCCAGACTGGAGTGCAGTGGCCGCTCCCGGCCAC
>NW_007084075.1:92462-117920 GCF_000164805.1 Carlito syrichta
TCCACTCACCTCAGCCTCCCAAAGGCGCGGGATTACAGGCTGAGCCACCGAACCCGACTCACAAGAACAAATTTTAGCAAAGAAATTCATGGGCCAGGCATCATCTCAAATTCTTGGACTGCTCATTTAGTCTAGGACAGAAGCTACCCAAAGACTAGAGATGTTGCTCATTTGCAAAGTCAGGACTGAGTTCTTTTCCTGAGAGGCTTACTTTGACATCTTTGGATGGATTGACCTCATCTTGCTACATCTAGGGTTCTTGTTAAAAGTTGGTAAAACACAATTCCATTTCATAAACTTACATAAAGCCCTGCTTCTGTATGAAGTACAAAATTGTACAATGAAAACTTAAACTCTCCTGCTATATAAGGAGAATAAAAAGAGAGTGAGCGCAAGAGAGGAAGAAAGGAAGGAAGAGGAGGGATGAAAAGAAAGAAGGAAGGAAGGAGAGAGAATGAGATAGGAAGGGCACAGCCCTGGTGTGTGTTAGCAGAGGAGTGGATGGGTGACAAAAATAATCTGGTTTTCTTTTTACAAAAGTGTTCCGAGGCCAGGCTCGGTGGCTGTCGCATGTAATCCCCAAACTTTGGGAAGCTGAGGTGGGAAGATTGCTTGAGGTCAGGAGATCAAGAGGAACCTAGGCAACATAGAAAGACCTTGTCTCTGCAAAAACTAAGAAACAATAAGCCAGATGTGGAAGTGCATGCCTGTAGTCCCAGCTACTCGGGAGGCTGAAGTGGAAGGATCACCTGATCCTAGGAGATTGAGGCTGCAGTGAGCCTGCATCGTACCACTGCACTTCTGCACTTGAACCTGTGCAATACAGTTACACACACACACACACACACACACACACACACACACACAGATACACACACAGACACACACACAAAGTGTTTTGAATTCATGCCACATAATATGCGTTCTCTATTTTATAAAAATTTTCTGAGCTGGGCTCCGTGGCTCAGCCTGTAATCCTGCGCCTTTGGGAGGCTGAGGTGAGTGGATTGCCTGAGCCCACGGGTTCGAGACCCACCTGGGCAGCGAGACCTCATCTCTACAATAAATCAAAAAATCAGCCGGGCGTGGTAGCGCATGCCTGTAATTCCGGCTACTCGGAAGGCTGAGGCAGAAGGATCGCCGGAGTTCAGCAAGTCGAGGCTGCGGTGGCCGGGAGCGGGCAACAGAGTGAGACTCCAACTCAAAAAAAAAAAAAAAATTTCTGAAATATTCCACTTATGGATTATTAATAGCAGTGTGACCTCAATTGCATATAAATCCTTACAAAGTTCCTTCTTGCTTTATTTCCTGTCTGTTTCTGCTTTAAAGGGAGAATGAAAAGAACTCAGTGTGTCTGTCTTTTTTCTCTTCTGCATCTTAAAATTCAAGTTATATTATTGACACTATAATGGGTCACAAGCTGTTAAGGTTTGAAAAAAATGTCAAAATGCAATCTTGTATAATAGCTATAAATGATAGAAAATCTTTTTCTGTACATTTGTTACTGCTTTAGGTGACACAAACTGCAATGCTTTGCATTTATATATTTTTGTTTTCCTGGTATCATTTTCGTACTATGTTCTCCTCAAATATCAGCCAACAAATTATTTTTCAAACAAGATACAAGCTGTAATAGAAAGGGTAGAAGAAGAGAGAGACAGAGATAGAGGAAGAGAAAAATGAAGAAACACATGCAAAGCATAACTCAATTTGTATCTAAGGTCGCAGTTTTAGAAAAAGGCATATCTTTCATTTTGGCAAAGGCTAAAGTCCACAAACAACTTTTCTGAGTCTCAACTGTATCATTAAAAAGCACAAAAACAACACTGTGAGTTAGACCAGATGATCTCAAGTCCCCGAATCTTACTCAAATGAGCAAACTGTGTCTGAGAGTCAGGTTTCTGCCATAATGGATCTTGTGTAACATCTTTTCTTACAGTGAATTATTAGTACATCAAATGACATCTTTGAACTTACCCACAGGATAAATTAGGCCTCTTGCTTAATGTTCCTCTGGCCATTGGGGTATTTTCAGTGTGTGTTAGGTGTGCAGTCTCTGATGAGACAAGTTTAAATAAATAAATTTTTTTTGTAATGTCAACAGGTAAAACAAACAAACAAATGGAATGCTGGTTATTTATCATTTAGGTGTAACACTCTTGTTTTTATATAAACTTCAATTTTAAAATGTAATAATTTTATCATGTTTTTGTCAATATTTCCACTAAACAGATAAGAGATGGCTAGATATGATAATTAGTAAGTCCCCTGCAACACTCCCCTAAATTCACAATGCACCATTGGTGCCTTTGTCATGTGTAAGTTATCTTGCAGCTGTTCAACTGTTTTCGACAATACTTAATGATAGCTTAAAATTATATGCCATTTTTCTCTTGAGAGATGAGAATCTAATAGGAAACATTTCCCGCAACTCAGAGAAGTGTACACTGGGATTTAGCTACAGTGCTCTGTGGGCTGCATATAAATGATGCTGGTGGAACCCAACAATGTGCCTGGTATGTAAAAACGGTAACTATTTATTGAAAAGTGAACGAATGACCTCACATCCATCCTGAGATTGCTTGAGAGGTCCATGCCCTTTTACAAGTAATAACCATACTCAAGTTACCTTTATTCTAAAGACTAAAAACCTGAAGTCAGGTCTTAGATCAATTAAATAAGGAATTCACCCCAGGTTCGATTAAATATCATGTTGCCCTGTCCAGAAGTCATGACTGGAGAAAGCAGATGTTTTATATTGCTGTGTGATAAAACTTCACTTTTCCGAAGAAACTGCAAATTCATGAGAAAAGTCAAGCACTTTTGTGGGTTTTTCTCTACTGGTTCCATCCATCACGGTGGCTGCAGTGAAGCCCTCTGCAGTGCTCAGCTGTTGTTCTCACCTGGTATCAGAAATGTAACTGAAAGAAAGAAACGGCAGAAGGGAAATAAAACAAGAACAAGATGCTGGGAATGAAGCCAGATAAGGTGGAATGAACAGAGGGCCAGGAGAAACATATTCTAAATTTTAATTTACACTCTGCCACAGCCCATCTCTGAGAGGGTCGGCCCCGTGTCTGGTATCATTTTCCTTCTTCTTGAAAAGCTTTCTAAGATGGAGGAAAATCAGGATGAGGAAGGGTGACCTAAAATCTTGTTGCTCTGAAGCTTTAGTTATCCAACATCTACTATGGTTTCTGGGACTCTGGAACTTATGCATTTAAAAATGCATAGCTAGATCGATCCACCCTGAAACAAACAAAGCAAAAGCTAGAGCCCCTAAGCATAGTATTTGTTCTCCATATGTACAGGAAGAAGAGAAAATGTATTTTCAAATATGCTTGAAATAGACCAGGGCAGGTCCAAGGAGAAACAAGAAGACAGAAATTTAGAACACACCAATGAAGTGACTGCCATGGTGAAGTGGAAGTGATCGTTACTTAGATTTGTAGCCATGGTTTTATGTATGTGTATGGCTATGTGTACGTATATATGTATTCAAACATCAAATTGATTTTGTTTTTGTATACAGATATACATTTTTCACATTCTTTTCCCCGCACACATATGTATGTATGTATGTATGTGTGCATATATACAATGTGCATGCATGCACATATATATATACAATTTGTATATGTGCGTGTTTATGTATATATACACATAAATACACAAGTCAGAACAAGAAAATGTACACATAACACAGAACAAGAAAAATCTATATCTGTACTCCAGAATGAAACATTTAGAAGCTTTTTTAAATCAACTGTATTGAAATGCAATCAACATAGAATGAAATTCACATAGGTGGAGTATATAGGTCATTGCCTTTTGAACGACATTATTGTGTAACCAGTACTCTACTCAAGCAGTTCAAAATGTCCATCTTCCAGAAACTTCTCTTTCACCCCTTTACAGCTGATCATTTCCATGCTAGCTCCTGACTCAGAGTACCATTGACGTAATTTTCTCAGGACAAATTAATTTTTCCTGATTTTGAACATGATGGAAATGGAATTTTTTCTGTTCAACTTTGTTTTGGTAAAATATCTGAGATCCATCCCTGTTCAGTTTACAGTATTTCACTTATTTTTATTTCTGCATAAATTATATTATAGAAATAGAGTATAAGAGATGTCATATGAATATACCATAATTTGCTTGAAGGGCAATTACAGACTTGCAGAATTTTAAGAAAAAAACTTTTATAACATAAACACTACTTCTAAAAATAAACATATTCCACTCAAAGTAGGTAGAAATTAATAAATGCAAAGATGTGAGATCCATAACAGAAGAGTCAGTTAAAGATACTTCTCAAAATCTTGCTGAAGCTAAGCAATAGCCTGAAAGAATACAGAGCTTCATGAGGGAATCTAAAACAAAGGAAAAGACATTTCTTTTCTCAATTTCCTTAGCACTTTGCTGAAAATCAATTGAATGGATATGTGTGGGTTTACTTCTTGGCTTTCTCTTCTGTAACACTGATCTATATGTCTTTCTCACATGAATACCAAATGTCTTGATTACTGTAGCTTTCTTTGTGTAAACCTTGACTTACTGGAGGTACAGTAAGTTCTCCAACTTGGTTCTTCTGCTCTATGTATTCTATATTCATTACTTTTCCACATAAAATTTGTAGTTTGCCAAGTTCCATACCAATTCCTGATGGAATTGTGATTGGAATTTTGTTGGGTCTTTCAACCCATGCCCATGTTATACCTCTTTATTTAGTTAGGTCTTCTTTATTTTGCCTCAGTGAATTTTGCAATTTTAAGTGTAAAAATCTTAGACATCCTTTGGCTGATTTATTCCTAAATATTATATATATATATTTTTAAATTTGCTTTTCAATGATCAATAGTATTGCTCATATAAAAATGCAATTGCTTTTTGTAGATTCACTTTTCATCTTGTAAACTTGATAAATTCACTTATTTGTTCTAATGGTTGTTTTGTAGCTTCCATGCAATTTTCGGTGTAAACAATTATATTATTTTATAGGATCAGTTTTACTTGTTTCTTTCCAGTCTAATGTTTTTCAGATGATGAAAGCAGACGTTCTCACCTCATTTCCAATCTCAAAGGCAAACAATTCAGTCTTTTATTATTAAGTATAATGTTGACTATAGGTTTTTTTTTCCAGATTCCTTTTGTCAGTGTGAGGAATTCCTGGTTTACTCCATGTTTTTGTTTTGTTTTGTTCTATCGTGATAGTTGTGACATTTTCCCAGTGATTTCCTAATGCATCTATTGAAATGGTAGTATGCTTTTCTTCTTTTTTCCATTGATATGATACATTACAAAGATTGAGTTTTGAATGTTGATCTAACTTTTCATTCCCAGAATAAATCTTATTTGGTTATGATGCATCGTCCTGTGTATTCCTGGATTCAATGTTAAAATTTCTAAGAATTTTTGGGTCTAAATTTGTGAAGAATATGAGTTTGCTGTTTGCTTTATATGTCTTTTTCATACTTTAAAAAGTGTAATTTCTTCCTTGAGTATTGAATGGAATTCACTAGTAACACCATATGGAGATGGTATTCTGAGAAAGAAGGATTTGATAATAACTTCAATTTTCTTAATATTCATAAGACTATTCAGAATGTTTTCCATTCAGTTAAACATTTCTTTGATGTCATGAAGCATCATTATAATAGCTGTTTAAAGTTTTTGTCTGGTAGTCTTTATACCTAATTTATCTTGGGATGAACCTGCGTTGATTGTCTCAGCCTTAGACAACTCAATCTTGGATCTTTGCATGATGAATAATTTTGTACTATACTCATTGTGAAGGTTATGCTGTGTAAATTTAGAATCTTATTATGAGCCTCTGTAGAATGTGGGTGTTTCTGTTTATCCAACTTGGTTAGGTTTAGACTGCAGATTATGTCTTGCGCTCTGGGTAATAATTCAAATCTCAGTTCAGTTATGCAAGCCTTTGCTATACTGTTTTGGAGCTGTCCTTTGTGTGTGGCTCAGAAGTTAAACTAAGTGTTGTACCTGCAAGAGCTCATTTTTCATTTTTCTAATCAAAACCATAAAGCTTTTATCAGAATGTTAGAATGCCAAGATACTGTGGCTTCACTTTCAGGGTAAAGTCAGGAGAGAAAAAAAAAAAATAACTAGGAAATTTAACTTTGTGTAGATTACTTTGAGTTCCAAATCTCCTTCATAATCCATCTACCAAAATTTGTTTTCTTAGTCTTAGGTAGTTGTTGTTTTGATCTTTTTGTATTTTTCCTATAAATTTTAGTTGTAGTCAATGAGGTCACACTGCCATCGTAGAGCTGGAATTCCCCATCTTAGCCACTATTGCCTTAAAATATTGATTTCATATTAAGTAATATTGGTAAAAAGTCAAATTATATTTATGTATATGTTAATCAATTTTTTGTAAATAGATTATCATATGGTATGAGTGTAATGATAGTTTTATTTCTTCAATTTCCAATTAGAATTTTTGTGTTTATAACAATACATAGAACTCTCAGCACAATGTGCACTAGAGACAGTGATAATAATATCCTTGACTGGATCTAGAATTAAAAGACAATGCTTTAAAATTTTCATCCATAAATGTTATTCTTGCTGAGAATTTGGGGTAGGTTATGTTTATTAAGTTAAGAAGGTTCTCTTGCATTGTCTGTTTACAAAGAATTATTTTCTTTTAAGTTATGATCAGGCTTTGCTCTTCTGAATCTGTTGCTATATGACCATATGCTTTGTCTTTTTTAAATTGATACTTTGGCGAATGACAATTCCTAGTTCAAAGTCAAATTTTTACACACACATTTATATATAACTGTAGAATAGACATCAATATAATTTTATTTCACAGGTGGATTTGATTGGGCAATATTTCATTTAAGATATTTGCATCTATATTTTTAGTTGATCTTGGCTTATATTTTTTCTTTACCATGTTATACTTGTCTTTCATTAAAATGAAGGTTATAGTAAGATTATGAAATAATTTTTAGAGCATTCCTTTTTGCATTCTCCAAAAGTCTTCATATAAAATTGAAAATATCTTATTCTAAAATATTTGTGGGAACCCAACAGTAAAATTAAAAAATCCAAATATTTTATTGTGATAGTCTCTTTTTTCTTTCCTACGAATTAAATGTATTTATATTTAAAGACATATATAAGCCTTTTAAAAAATGTTTGACATTTTTTTCTTAGTTATTGTCACTTTCACCTGTTTCCAAATTTATTAGCATGAAACTCTTTATCAGTCTTCTGTGATTTTTTAAAAAAATTCATGTGTCTGTAACTTTGTCTCTTTTTCATTTATTATTTTTTTACATGCATTATTTGCTTTTCACTTGATCACATTTTAAAAAATTGTTTATTTGACCATTCTTAAATAATTAACATTAACTTTATTACTTTCTTTTGCATCTATGCTTTGGTATCTACCCTTCTTTTTTTCTGTTTTCTTGTAGTTGCTTCTGTTCTTTCTCTAGTTTCTGATGTTGTAGTAATACCTCAATAATTTTGACTTTTTAAAATATAAGCATTGCTAACTATAAAACATATGTAAAATCAGTTTTTGCAGCATCTCAAAACTTTGAAATGAAAAAATTTTTTTGTTATTCATTATAATTTCTATGTATAAACTTATTCATAGCTTTATCTTATTAACAATATATGACTTGCTTTCTAGGTTATAGTTAATGCCTACTTATATTTTTAATAATAATGTCTAGGCCAGGATCGGTGGTTCAGCCTGTACTTCGGGAGGCCGAGGTGAGTAGATTGTCTGAGACCAGCCCGGGCAACTTGGCGAAACCTCGTGTCTAGAATAAATAAAAAATTAGCTGAGCGTGGTAGTGCATGCTTCTAGTTCTGGCTGCTTGGAAGGGTGAGGTTGAGGGATTGCCGGAGTCCAGCAGGTTGAGGTGTGCCACTGCCCTCCAGCCTGGGTGACAGTGAGACTCCAATTCAAAAAAAAAGTAAATAAATAGTGTCTAGTCCTAATTACATTATGATCAGAGTACATTGTGTACAAAATAAAGCTTGTTTAGAGGCTACAATATTGAATTTTTGCTTGGGAAGAAAAAAAATTCTTAAACTGTTGAACACAGGGCTCGGTGCATGCCTATTAGCTTAGCTATTACATAATGTTATACCAATTATCCAAAGAAGAGTGCTACATTTTCTGAGGCAGATGAGATATTTAATTTTTTTTCTTGAAATTGCAGCAGTTTTTGCTTTACATATGTGGATATTAAGTCAATGCCTTCTTATGAGAGTCAAATTTTAGTTTTCAGATTGAATTTCTTTGGTCCCAACAGTTTGTGTGTGTGTGTGTGTGTGTGTGTGTGTGTGTGTGTGTGTGTGTGTGTGTGTGTTGTCTGACAGTTTATTTTTTCTGCTATCAGTGTAGCTATTCTATATGTATTTTACCTACTAATTGTCTACTTCCTATTTCTCCATCTCTTTAAAAATTTAAATTTGTTAACTCTTTATGTTTGCAAGTGTGGCTATAATAACTGAAAAGCTGGATTTGAAAAATCTAATCTGAGAACTTCTGTATTTTAATTAAATAATCTTCATAAATATATAATACTTGTGGTAAATAATATAATATAATAACCTATTTATACATTTTTGGATTTATTTATACTACTATACTTTGTTATTTTTATTTTTATTATTATTATTTTTATTTGTTCTTTCTTTTTGTTTTTTTCCTTATTAGCTTTGGCCTTATATTGAGTGGAGGTTTTCAATTAGGTTTTTTTTTTTTTGTCTTTTTATAAATTAAAAAAATTCACACTATTATTTTTGTTTACTATTTTTTTATTTCTTTAGTTATACAAATGTGATCATGGACATTTAATAAACTCTACATTTATTCAATTTTGTTACCCTGTTCCCAAAAAATATTATAAATTTTAAAAGCCAAAACTTCAATCTTCTTATTCTCTTCATACGTGATATTTTTGGTCAACACATTAATATTTTTAATAGTGTTTACGCTTTTAAATTAGACCGTATTGCTACAGATTTATGCAGTCAGTATACCTAATAGTTTATGATTTTTTGTTTTGTTCTTTTGCTTCACTCCATTCTTCAATCATATTTTAGCTGGAAAATACTTGGTTGAGAACTATACCTGGCTGAGAACATTTTCTCAGCAATTATAAAATGTTATTTTACATTCTAGTTTTCAATTTTTTACTTGATGAATCTGCATCAGTGTAATTATCTTGATTTATGCACAGACTTTTTCTTATTGTATTTTAGAGCTTCTCTTTATTTATGGGTCTTGAAGTTGTCCTGCAATATATCTTTTGTGGATTGTTTTTACTTTAATTACTTATTTCTTTTATGCTTCCTGAATTAGAAGATACACAATTTTTATGACTTCTGAAAATTTTTCTTCTATCTTTTTCTCTTTTTAAAACATGCATACATTTTTACTGACAAATGAAAATTATATATATTTTATCATGCACAACATGATGTTTTGAAATATGTATACATATTGAAATTAATAAATTCAACTAATTAACATATTCATTATATCGCATACTTTTTTCTCTGTGTGGTGAGAACACTTAAAATCTACTGTCTTAGCAATTATTAAGAATATAATGCATTGTTATTAAGTAGAGTCACCATGTTGTACAATGGATCTCTTGCAGTTAACTGAAATTTTGTATCCTTTGACCAATATCTCCCCCACACCTTTTCTTCCCACACCCAGTTCCTGGTAACCATTCTTCTACTCTATTACTTTTATGCATGCAACAATTTAGATTCAACATATAAGTGAGATCATGTAGAATTTGTCCTTCTGTGCCTGTCTTAATTCACTTAACATAATATCCTCTATGTTTATTCATGTTGTCACAGACTATAGGATTTCTTTCTTTTTATTATTTTTATTTCTTGAGTCAGAGTTTCATTCTGCCATCCAGGCTGGAAAGCAGTGGCACAATCAAGGCTCACTGCAGCCTCAACTTCCTGGGGTCAGTTGATCCTTCTGTCTTCACCTCCTATGTAGCTGGGACTACAGGTGCACACCAAAATGCCCAGCTAAATTTATTTATTTATTTATTTTTGGTAGAGACAAAGTCTTGCTATCTGGTCTTGCACTCCTGCCCTCAAGTGCTCCTTCCACTTTAGCCTCCCAAAGTGTTGGGATTCTGGGTGTGAGTCACTGGGTGTGAGTCAGTTTCCTTTTTTAGAAACTGAATGATAATCCATTTTGTATACAAACCACATTGTATTTATTCATTCATCCACTGATGGACACTTTAGGCTTATTCCATGTTTTGGCTATTTTGAATAATGTGGCAATGCCTGTACAAATATCTCTTTGGCATACTGATCTTATTTCCAAAAAAGAACACACAAGAAAATCTTATTTATAATAGTTACCCCCCCAAAATATCATATTTAGAATACATTTCACCAAAGAGATGAAGTACTTGTATATTGCTAACTAAAAAACATGGAGAAGATAAATTGAAGAAGACATAAATAAATGGAAAAAAAGCTCTTTTTCATCAATTAGAAGAATTTGTTAAAATTGCCCATACTAACCAAAATGATCTCTCGGTTCACTGAAATCCCTGTGAGAATACTAGTGACGGGGCAACCCCCTCAGGTCCCCTCCCACCATACGAGCTTTTCTGTCTTTTTAATAAATTCTGCTTTCTCCATTCACAGTAACCACAAAAAAAAAAAAAAGAAATACCTTGGCATCTTCCTAACCAGAGATGTGAAAGACATTTACAATGAAAATTACACAACACTGCTCAAAGAAATCAAAGATGACACAAACAGGTAGAAAAATATTCCATGTTCATGGATTGGAAGAATCAACAGTGTTATGTCCATTCTACCTAAGGCAACCTATAGATTTAATGCAATACCCATCAGATTACCAGCCACTTCTTTTCAGACCTAGAAAGAACAATACAGGAATTCACATGGAAACATAAACGACCAAAAATAGACAAAACAATTCTCAACGAAAAAAAAACAAAGCAGGAAGTATCACATTCCCAGGCTTTAAACTTTATTATAAAGCTACAATAATCAAAACAGCCTGTTATTGGTACAAGAACAAGCATATAGACCAATAAATGCAATTGAGATTCCAGAAGCAAAACCTCAATTTCTCAGCCAACTCATCTCGACAAAGCCTCCACCACCAACCACTGGGATGATGAGAGCCTATTCAGTAAATCGTGCTGGGAAAACTGGCTAACCACATGCAGAAGATTGAAACAGGACCCCTACCTATCCCCATACACAAAAATTAACTCTAAATGGTTCAGAGACCTAAACGTAAAATCTCAAACTATAACAATCTTAGAAAATGCAGGAGACACTTTTACAGAAGTTGGAACTGGCAACCAGTTCCTGATCAAAACCCAAAGTGCCCAAGATATAAGAGATAAGATGGACAGGTGGAACCTCATCAAACTGACAAATTTCTGCGAAGCCAAAGAAATCATCAAGAGAGCAGGGAGATCGCCCACAAACTGGGAAAAAATTGCCAACTCCATGTCTGACAATGGCCTAACATCTAGGATCTACAAGGAACTCAAACGTACTGAAAAGAAAAGAAAACAAACAGCTCCATTACAAAGTGGGCCAAAGATATGAATAGAGAATTCTCAAAAGAAGACATATGAGCAACCAACAGATACATGGGAAAATGTTCAGCCTCACTAGTCATCAAGGAGATGCAAATTAAAACTACACTGAGGTACAACCTAACTGCAGTCAGAATGGCCAACATCAATAACTCAAAAAATAACAGATGCTGGAGAGGATGTGGCAGAAAGGGGACACTTCTGCACTGTTGGTGGGAGGGTAAACTAGTACAGCCTCTGTGGAAAACAATGTGGTGATTCCTAAAGGCTATAAAAATCGTCCTTCCATGTGACCCCTCAATCTCCCTACTGGGAATATACCCGGAAGAACTCAAATCACTCTATAAAAAAGATAACCGCATACGTATGTTTATCGCAGCCTTGTTCACAGTAGCAAGGACATGGAACCAACGGTGCTGCCCATCAAAAGAGGACTGGATTAAAAAATGTGGTACTTGTACACAATGGAATATTACGCAGCCATAAAGAAGAGCAAAATCATGAATCTCGCAGCAACCTCGATGGAATTAGAGTCTATAATCCTGAGTGATCTTTCACAGAAACAAAGAACTGAGTATTGCATGTTCTGACTCATAAGCGGAACTTGAGCGACTACCGTATTACCATAGGAAAAGGATTGAAAGTAGTGGGAAACTGCGGGGGGTGGGGGTGTAGAGGTGGGATTGACAGTAGTTGAAATCTGCCTGGGGAAGGGGGGGCACACCTCATCAACAAGAGTACCTGCACAATGAATATTTGCATACCTAACCCTAAATTGTACCCCACAATTAAAAAAAAAACATAAATCTTGCTTAAAAAAAAAAGAATACTAGTGACATTTTTCACAGAAATAGAAAAAATTCTAAAATTTGTATAGAACAAACAAACAAAAAAGCCCAAATAAGCAAAGTAAACAAGAGCATTAAGAAGAAAACTAGAGCTATTCCACTATCTGACTTCGAAATATTCTACAAGTCTATGTAATCCAAAGAGCATGGTACTGGCAAACACAAAAACAAAACAACAGCAACAATAAAACCACATAGACTAATGGAACAGAGTTGATGCCCCAGAAATAAATCTACATATTTACGGTTCATTGATTTTTGACAAACATATCAAGAACATACCGTAGGGAAAGGACAGACTCTTCACAACTGGCTGTTGGACAACTGGGTATCCCTATGCAGAATAATGGAATTAGAACTTTATATCATACCATGGGCAAAAGTCATCTGAGGATGAGTTAAAGACTTAAGTGTAAGACCTCATGTGGCAAACTACTAGAAGAAAACAGAGAAAAAGTCCCATGGTATCACTGGTCTGGGCAATGGTTTTTTTGGAGATGAACCCAAAAGCACAGGCAGCAATAGCAAAAATAGACAAGTGGGTTTCCAACAAAGTAGCAAGCTTCAGCTCAGCTAAGGGAACAATCAACAGGGTGAAGAGATAACCTACAGAAGGGAAGAAATATTTGCAAGCCATACATCTGATAAGGGATTGATATTCAAAATATGTAAGAAACACAAACAACTCAACAGTAAGAGAGCAACTTGATTTTCAAAATGGGCAAAGGATTTGAAAAAACATTTCTAAAAGGAGGACGTGGAAATGGCCAATAGGTATATTAAAATTGCTCAACATCATTCACCATCAGGAAAATGCAAATTAAAACCACAATGACACTTTACCTCACACCAGTTAGAATAGCTATTACAAAAAATATGAAAAATAACAAGTGTCCGAGAAGATATGGAGAAAAGGGAATCTGTACATTCTGTTGGTATAAATATAAACTAGTACAGCCATTATGAAAGGGAGTAGAGAATCTCTTAAAAAAAATAAATAAAACTACCATACAATCCAACAATCCCACTGCTGGGTATATATTCTCTTTTTTGAAATATTACCTCTCTCACATTCATATCTTCTATGGTGGGCATTTCTACATTTGATGCATGTCATATTTTCCCATTTTTTTTCTTCCTTATCTCATAAACTTTCTTGAATATTTTCTGTCCTAAGCCTTTGGAATTCCTAATAAAGTTCAAGTATTTAATTATGAATTTCAGGAACATTTAAGCTTGAAGGGGAAGAAATTAGGGACAAGGACAAATCTAGAAACAAATGGCAAATTTATATACACAAACCAAGAACTTTGCCTTTAGATGTCTCACAGTATAGTCGAGGAAACAGAGAGGGGAGACTTATCTTAATAATAATGCAATGTAATCACTAAATGCATGCATTGCATCTGACAGTGAGTACACAGAGAAAGGAATATCTCCAAGTTGTGTCATTTGGGTGCATTATTCAATCTTTCTGCACAATACTTTTCTTATTACTGAGAATGGACATGATAAAGTCCATGGAGACAAAGTCTTTAAAGCATGATGCTTTGTACCTGGTACATTGAAAATAGCAAAAAACAGAATTAAATTTGGGATTGTGGCAGCAAAAATTATAGTGAAAAATCTGCCTGGAGATGCAGATGAATGTGAGAAAGATGAATAGGTGTTCCCTAGAGGGAGAAGATGAAACAAAGAGCATCATTCCCAAAGGAGGGGAGTGGTAACTCAGAAAGAGTTCATATTTATTGAGCACTTATAATGTGCTAGGCACTGCACTGATGGCCCTGTGCCAAATCTATCCTTCGGGCTTCCTGCTTTTGTAAACAAGGTTTTATTGCAGTACAGCTATGACCAACTGTGTACTTTTTGTCTTTGGTGGCTTTATGCCACAACAGCAGTGTTGAGTTGCTGCAACAGAGACTCCATGTCCCTTATTCCAGACAAAAATGTCTAGTATCTGACACTTTCCAATAAACGTTTTCTGATCCTTGCACTAATGCTGAAGACTACAAGTCAATTTTCTCATTTAATTATCACATCATGTAACATCAAGGGAAAATGAGAGGGTGTGGTCAGCTGATGAAAGGCAACTCTACGAAATTGACTCAAGTCTGATATTAAGGCATGGAGGCAGAGAGAGCTTGGCAACGAGTAAGAACTAAGACAAGAAAGGCAAATTACAAGTTTAGAGTTTAAGTATTTTGTTCACAAACTGTTGAAAGTAATGACAAGGAGAGTGGGAGACTAGCTGGGTCAGATAAAGCATAATTTTCAAAAAACGAGCCCACACCTACATGCTCAGGCAAAGAACAGACCAATCTACTATTTCTTCCCTTTGTGAGTTAGTTTATCTTCCCATATTTGCTGTTGGTGTGTTACCCACTTTTACTGCTTGCTTAGTCAATATGTGCCTGTCATCCCTAAGAATTTAGTTGCAAAAAGACTTCGTCACCCTCTCCAACACTTTATTCAAACCCCATCCTATTCCCTCATTCATCTTCATGATTTATGTTCGTGGATTTTATTTTTCGTTTCAGATCTTTGCCCTCTGATTATGTCTTACAGCTTCTTAATTTTCAGACAACTACAGCCTACACAAACTCTGACATGCATTCCGATCTGCCTTGCCAAGATTTTTCTGAGCTTGTGAGTCAATGTTTAAAATAACCTACAGGAACTGGGCTGTAATAATCTTAGGATATCTCACTCTTGGGAGAGTTGTTGCTGTTTCTTAAGATGACAGACATACCTAAGTCAAGAATATCACCTCTAATTCCCCAAAGCAAATCTGTTTGCACTGCGGTTCATTTTCAAGACGCTTGCAATGCATCTACCTCGAGGAGCTCCCAGAACACAATGTTTAGCATAATTATTGAATTCTCATGAGTGACATGAAATCAGTATTTGAGATGGATGATTCCACATATTTAGAGGAGGAAAAACATAGTCCACCTTGGTCAGGAAAGTCTTTTCAGGTGGGAGAATTTGACCTTAAACCTGGAATTGCAAAAAATGAATTATAATCAAGGGTAGCTACAAGAATAATAACAAAACACATAGGGAAACATGTAAGGATAAGTAGCCACTGGGACTAATCAAGAATGATAAGGTTATTATATTGCATCGATGTAATTTAATTAATATTTATCTATCCCTTCACTTCACTCATAATTATTTCATTCATCATATTTCCGTCTAGCAATCATTCCAAGCACTGTGCAAGTGAATGAGATTTAGAGGTAAAGGATTTGTGGAGTTCCAAGCTCAATATGGCAAACAAAGCATGTATATATAATTAGATGTATACATGCATACATGCACACACAGATATATACATACACATATATAGATATGTATGATTTGCTCAAATGCAATTATATGTTATTTGTCTATGCATTCACAGTAATTGTATGATGGTCTCAGTCATCATTTGCCAAACATCTTATGTTAGTTGCCATTCTTACAACATTTATAATCTAGGAACCTAGTGAAGTTGATACCCATATAGCCACGGAGGCTCACACAGGACAGACAGTTTGCTCAAGGAGACAAGGCTTACAGGTGGCAAAGCCGGACATTTGACCCAAGGAGACTGTCTCTAAAGCTGACCATGTATTTTCCCCCTATGTTGTGCTGCCTCTCTGAGAGATTGATTCTTGGCAACAACAGAAACATATTCAAGAAATAGCATAGAGGCAGAGGTGACCAGAAATGGTGAGATACTGCAGTGGTTGTTGGGAAAATATTTAGGAAGATTCCTCATAGTCTTTTAGGGAAACAAAACACCTGTGTGAATCAACTAAAGAAAGACTTTTCTTCCTTTTTAGAATATTTTGCACTTGATGTCTGGCAAATGTTCTTTCAATTGGTTTTTAATTTCTGACCCGGCTCTCTTCACCATATAACAGGAAGGTTGATCAGAGATCTTCTGACCAGGATTCCCATGTACCTTAGATTGGAGTTAATATGGGGTAACTGAATTTGCTTATATTAAATAGAAAAGGCCCAGAGTGATTTACATTTGAATATCTTCCTAGTTGAATTCCAGGCAGACACTAAGGTTTCCAAGAAGTTTCTCTTCAAGAGCTTCTGCCACATAAAGAGCAAAAGAATGCTGAGAATAAGTTTAGAATCAAAATGAATTGAAATTAGGGATTTAGACTTGGTTGTACCCTGATTTTTTTTCCCCCGAGCTGAAACTCTGACTGATGAAATGTGTTGCATGTTTCACTGATGTTTTTAACGTTAGTAAAGCTCTTAGAAACTATGAAGTTTTCTACATTGGGGAGTTCCCCACAATCGTCTGAGCCAATGCATCTCAAACCTCAATGTGCATGCAAACCTTCTGGGCATCTTGTTAAAACATTGATTCTGATGCAGTAAGTTTGAGATTCTGTATTTCTAACCAATGCCTAGGTGAAGCCCGTGCTGCTGGTTAACAGCAGAATTGAAGATATTGGAATGACAAGATAAAAATGACAGTGGTGGGAAACTGGGGGGGAAGGCAGGGAGGGGAAGGGCGGTGGGATTAATGGTAGGCAATATCTGTCTGGAGATGGGGGGACACCCCTTATCAACAAGGGTGCCTGAACGATGCATATTTGTATACCTAACCATTTACTGTACCCCACAATCTTAAAATAAAAAATATGTTAAAAAAAAGATATAAATGCAGGTTATAACTGGTTTCCTAGCCATCTCTCTTGCCTTTTTTTGGTAATATGGAAGATATAAAGTAAAATTTATATAATGGAAAATAGCAAGTGTGAATGGCATGAAATGGGTTGTCAAAAACAGATTTAACTATATTTCAGGATATGATACGAAAATACAGAGCTAGTCAAGAACTATCCCACACTCCTGGTGGTGTATCCCTATTATCTGTGGTGAAGACCAGGTTTTCCCCCACTCTGTCTGAGAGCGATGGCTCATAAAATACAATAAAAATAAACTACTAGAAAAAGACACAAAAAGAAATACCAAATGCAAGCTTTTAAAAACCATTTAGATTCAAAAATCATAAAATTTCTCTAAGTTTATATAAACATTTTGCAATACTAACTGTCAATTTCTATGAGCATTTCCTCAAAGGCAACCAAAATATACATACACCGCTATGGGCAGCATTACTCCTGTGATGATCAGTTCAGTAGGAAATGCAAATATATACACTTTTTATAGGATTGCATGCTACATGGCATGATGTTATGCACACCATAGACACAGCCTGTTAACTGCTCACTGAAGATTCTGGGTTTTTCTCATATGAGTGACATTAAAATGCTGTTTTTACATTTTAAATTTTCTTCCTGTTTAGATTCCTTCTGTTCACTCCCTCTGACCTTTTGTTTTAAAAAAGCATCCAAACCCCCTTACTGTTACTGAAACAGAATGAAATGTACGGTGAAGGATGACCCTTCTTGTGTGAGGTGACTGCAGCCAAAAAGAATTATTATTTTAATAGGGTTTGACAGCTTCGGAGGAGAGTTGTTTGATTGCTTTGTAGTTACGGAGGTTTTCGTGTTTTTTTCCAGTCATGAATTGAGATAAATATGCTTTTTGGACATGGGAGGAGGAATGTGAAGATTTTGGTGACCCTGTGAGATCACTGAAATATTGTTAAAATAATTAGTCATAAAAGAACATGGCCTAACCGGGCTTGGTGGCTCAGCCTGTAATCCCGCGCTTTGGGAGGCTGAGGTGAGTGGATTGCCTGAGCCCGCGGGTTCGAGACCCGCCTGAGCAGGTGAGACCTCATCTCTACAATAAAAAAAAAATTAGCCGGGCATGGTAGAGCGCCTATAGTTCCAGCTACGTGGAAGGCTGAGGCGGAAGGATCGCCAGAGCCCAGCAGGTCGAGGCTGTGGTGGCTGGGAGCAGCCGCTGCGCTCCAGTCTGGGCGACAGAGTGAGACTCCACCTCAAAAAAAAAGAACATGGCCTGTGCTTTCCAATATTGGGTGAGTAGAAAGCAAAAAGGATATAACTAGTGTGCTATGGGTGAATGATGGGAACCCGTTTTAACATAAATTGGACAGGAGAAATTGAAATGCCATAGTTGATGGCACTGCCTTGTCTGTTATAAGAGGCATGGAGGTCAGGTGAAGACACCAACTGTGTCTCATAATATAGATGTTGCTCCTCAAACTCACGATCAGAATCAAAAGGAGGCAGCAAAGAAGAGATCAGAAGGAAGGAAGTATGGGGAAGCCAGCTTCATAATGTGTATGGATTGGAAAAGGTGTCAAACACCTGCTAATTTGAACATTTGCCTCCAAAACAATTTTCCCACTCCAAATACCAGAGTATATTCGCCTCGGCTGAAATGAAGTCTGACAAATTTGGCTTCTTTAAATATTTAATTATTGTGTGATTGGTTATTTTTAACCACCTTCCACCCCACAGTGTTAATACAGGGTAACGATGGGGAAAGTATTCTTCCCCTTCAGCTACAGAGATCATCGGAACCTACTGGAGATTGCTTTGTTTCACAATCCTCTGTTTCATTTTCTGTCAGTCTGGAGAAAAGTGAATGTATCATTACATGGAAAATTGAGTCACCTTCAGAAATGGTAATTCGCTACCTGGTTGTACTGAGAGGTTTCCAAATAATCTCCAAGACCTCAAGACTTAAGATGTTATCAAAACATATGAACTGGCTCTGGATAGCCTGGACGTTGATAAGATCTGGTCTTTTCACTCTGACTTTTTTAGTTTTCTTGGGATATTACATGGATATCTTTAAGAGTTCTTTATCAAACAACATTAAGTAAATATCTTTGCTATTATTTAGACATTATTGTAGTCTGTACTCCTACAAAAATTTTCATTAGATGATTATTAGTACTTTTAATTTCTCTTGGACAATTTCTTTCCTGTGATCAGGTGAAGGGTGCTGGAGCACCAAGATATAGACTGCAAATTTGAAAGGATCCAATTTTCTTAGTACTCTATGCCGACTAACCTTCAAGGTTAAAAGTACTGTAGTCAGTGAAAATCTAGCTCTACCTTTCACCAGCCATGGGAACTTAGAAATGTCTTTTAACTTCTCTGAACTTTAGTTTTCTTATCTTCAGGATAGCTATAATGGGCAAATCTACCTCACAGAGTTTTCTTAAGTATCAAATGAATTACTACTTGTAAAATTCTTAGCACAGAGTCTGGATTGTAATAAACATTCAACGAATAGTAACAACTATTATATTTAAGTAGTTTTATGTTTAAAGGAAATTTACAGAAGTCATGTAAGGTAGATGACATTAATTCTCTTTGCTCAATAAAAACGAAAACAGAAAGGTTAAGTAGTTTTGACATCACACAGTAAACTAATCCAAAAGATGAAATCATTCCAAGGATTTTCTCTACCCTATATTATTATTTTGCAAATGACCTTTTCTTTGTAATTATGTAGCGGGGCAACTTTTGTATCTAGCAGTATCTTTTGATCTGAATGTTGCCGATTCCTCTCACATCTGTTCTATTTTTTGTGGTCCTGATTGTAGAAGCTAATGTCTGTTAATCCATTTCTCTCAGAGCTTTGGATTTGTACATAAGATTCTGATTTTAGCTTTTTCACATATAAAGTATGTGGTCTGAAAACATGAATCCCATCTCTAATCTACTAAGCGAGTGCAATTATGTTATGTATCTTTTAAATTTTCTGCTCCTTTTGAAGCCTGCGAACATAGGAATATGTCACATAGCAAAACCTTGAAAATGAATATACATGTTTATCTTCTGACTAGTGCAGCCACAGTCATACTGGGGGATTGGCATTATCCGTAAGTAGTGGCCAGATATTGCTAAAATTTGATTTTCTAGGAGTAATAATACCTAGAAATAATGATCAAATAAGAGATTAAGGGGATACAAAAATTCAGATCTACAGTCTTTCCATAATTATCTCTCAAGACTAAGTTGCTGGAATAATTAGAAGCAATTGACTGTATAGCTCCTGGAAGGTCAAACTGTGGCACAGGACTATCTGGCTAATGCTTAAATGTCAAGAGAAGCTTCAAGTCCAAAAATCAAATATTAGGACAGAGCCCACAGGGAGTTAAGGTTTCTAATAACTAAAAGTACGCCCTTAATAAAAACTGAAAGAGGGCTTGTTTGGTCAGGATCAGGGTAAGGCAATCTAGATAGTTCAAGACCAAAATACTAGAAAACGGAAAATGCTGAACTTCCTTCTAAAGCAGTGTTCATTTAACAACTACTTAGACTTTCATGACTCCTCTTGGCCTTGGGCTGCCTCTTAAAATGTTAAATAAGGTCTTTTTGTAGCTGTCAATCCAGACAATATAAGTTTATTTATGGTAGTACTAGAAGGTGGGGGGCAGTGACTATTTAACAAACAGTTAGACATTGGGATCTAAAAAGTTATCTCCCTCCAAATCCACCTTAGCACCAACTCACCAAGAGAATTTCAATTGTTTTTATAAGCTCAGAGGCCCCTTTTGCCTTTACCTATAGCAATAGGATATGACTTGCTCAAACCTCACTTAAGGCTGTCAAATTCAGTTACCTATTGGAAATTAGCATTTTTCCAAGTAGTAAATTTTAAAATATCAAGCCTACAGACGCTAGCCTATATTTTCCGAGTTCAATCCAAGCTCCACAATTTATTAACGCTGACCCTGAGCAAATTACTTGACCACGTTAACCTCTATATACTTAAAATAGGAATTGTAGCCGGGCTTGGTGGCTCAGCCTGTCATCCCGCGCCTTTGGGAGGCTGAGGTGAGTGGATTGCCTGAGCCCGCGGGTTCGAGACCTGCCTGGGAAGCGAGACCTCATCGCTACAATAAATCAAAAAATCAGCCGGACGTGGTAGCGCAGGCCTGTAATTCCGGCTACTCGGAAGGCTGAGGCGGAAGGATCGCCGGAGCCCAGCAGGTGGAGGCTGCGGTGGCTGGGAGCGGCCACTTCACTCCAGTCTGGGCGGCAGGGTGAGACTCCAACGCAAAAAAAAAATAAAAATAAAAATAAAATAGGAATTGTAAGACTATGCACCTCAGATGACTGATGTGCAAGGATGAAATGAGAGAAAGTCCACAAGACGTTCAAAATGTTGACTGTCATAATTAATAGTATGGGGAAAAAATAAACTATTCAAAACAGATGGAGTCATCAGGAACTGGCATGAAAATTAGGAGGTTATGTAATTTTCTGAGAATTACATGTGAGAAAGCAAAAACTTTCTCATTTAAGAGTAGAGGGCCATCTCACATGAAATGGAAACATGATGCAATGATCTCCTGTTTAACATTAATCTATCTGGAGGAAGGCATTAAATTGTAAGAGGTGCAAGTAGTCGTTTTTTAGAATTTCTGCAAAGTGAGAAATTGACAAGAATCTGAAGCAGAACATCAGAAGGAAGACAGCTAATGGCCTTATCCAGCAAGGAACAAAGAACCAGTGAGAAACTTTTGCTGAAGCATAGTCACGAAGCCATCTCATCACCTCTAAATAATCTTTTCTTATTATTATTCCAAATAAAATTATTTGGAATTTATGAAATAACAGTGTTTGTGCAGAGGAAGTCTCTTAACTTTGGTAAGCGTAGGTATTGAAGCTATAAACAATAGTCTTTGTGAGATAATGTGCCTTGCTCAAACAACATTTCCAACGACCTTCATTTGCAAAATCTGTCCTACAGAAATAAGGACACCGGTACATCAGGATTCATGTAGAAAGAAATTAATTTTAGTATTTTTATTATTGCAAAAATAAATTGAGATTATGCATAAAAGTGAGTAAATGATAAATAATAATGCATAATATAAAGTATGAGGCAACTATTAAAAGCAATAAGCTAGTTAAATGCAAGCTAATCAGGGAAAGAAGAAGAAAGGAAAGAAGAATGGGAAAAAAGAAGTAATGGTAGCCCAGAATTTCCAAATTTGACAAATAAAGAAGCCTGTTTCAAAAATCATGAAAGTCATGAACATTTTCCCCAGGGTTTGTGAAAAATGTCCTGGGTTGTTGGCCTCCTAGAACTCATAGCATGATTTAAACCTGAACCACTCACTTGACTTCTCATCTCTTTAATACGGAGTGACTATTGCACGAGAAGCAGCACCCTCACGCAGACATCCATGGAACTTCTTAATTTCTTCAATATCAGCAAATCTCTTTATGATTGTGTATAGACTCCAGCAGTAAATCTGCAGTCCCTGGACTTTTGGGGGAGTGAAATCCTCATTTGAACATATGATTAAAAAAATAAAGACTGTAGCACATATGCGCAAATATAGCACAAAGAGAGCCTACCTAAGAATGAGGCCAACAAACAAAGTTAGAACCAAGATAGAGAGCCCTGATGATATTGTGGGATAGGCCTGTGCAGGAAGTCAGCTCCGTCCTCAAATGTTCAGATAAACGAGACAATACATTCTACTTTGAGCCTGGTTGAGTTGGGCTTCTGAGACTGCAAATAAATACCTTCTTTATCAAACAAGAAGAAAAGAAGGATGAAGAAACGATTGGGTATTGATTTGGTGGCAGGAAGTTGAAATGGTACCAATCTGTTGGCATCAATTTTCTCAGTTACAAGAAAAGGTTATTGCGGGGAGAAGAGGAAGATGATGGAGTTGGGTAGATCAGACAAGCAGAGAAAATTTAAAAAGAGTGGGACAGTAAATTGAACTGAATAGAGAAACACAATGTGATGTACTGGTTTAATTAATTTCTCAAGATCAATTTCAAAAAGTGCATGTCTTTTATTTTTAAAAGATATGGAAGTCTAATACCTAAGAACAATTTAAAATAAAATGAGAAAATATCCAAAATTCTACAATCTTAGGACAATTTTCTTTTAGGATTACTAACCAATCTCTTCCCATGTGCAATATTCTGTGTTGCAGAGGATTTTTCATTGTATGATCTTCCTTTTTTCATTTAACCAGAACTCATATTGCACATTTATTTATTATCCTCATAAGAAGATTAAAACATAAAATAAAATTTCATGACTCTTTAGTTTTAATTTCTACAAGATGAGTAAGATCTCCTTGTGTATAATTTTTAAATAATTTATTATAAATTTTGCTTTTTAGTAGATGAGATGACAATGAACATCTCCATTTATAATAATAAATAAAAAAACTTACTTGTTCTCTTTTCTTTAGCTTTTAGCTAGAAAATATTTCCAATATATTTAATCACTTTTTCTTCTAGGCCACTTCTTTAAGCAATCCAAAAACTTGGATTTTATTTCCTTGTTCTCATATATTCTATTTAGTCATAGAATATATTTAGTCACTTTCCTCTTAAGCTGTTTCTTCAAATGATGCCACCAACAACTTGGATTATAGTTCCTAGTTCCTATTCGCTACTTGAGTCTTCTCATTTGTGTCACCACACTGTGATAACAAAACGACATTCAACAAAAAGGAAATCAAGTATACTTCTCCAACCCGGGTCCAACTGTAATATAAAACTTCAATAATCTTAAATATATATCTAGTATTCTTTTCAAGTTTCCATAGATCCTTGTTAGAAACAAAAAATCATTTAAAAACAATGTTTGTCAATAACCAATACAACACAACAAGGGAAGTTGTCTCTTATGCTTCAGTCCTTTTACAAACACTGCTGCCAATAATACTTCTTCATGCTGAGATACCTTATTTATAATGTACTTATTAGTTGCAATGTGTATGGGAAGAGTAATAACACACATTTGTACAGTCTATTTCTATTAACATTTGCAATACTCTTCTCTCTCTCTCTCTCTCTCTCTCTCTCTCTCTCTTCCTCTCTGTTGAGGGATCTTATCTTGGGCTAGACTACAGAGGGCTAGACTACGGAGGTTTAAGCAATCCTTATGCCTCAGTTTTTCAATTAGCTGAAATTAAGGTGTGCATTACTGCACCTAGTTCCAATGCACTTTTAACCTTACTTTTCTGCGTACCTCTTCAAATGTGAAAGTAAGGATTTTTGCTGTACCTCTTCAAATGTGAAAACTGAGGCACAAAGAATTTTGTTAATATGGACAAATCCACACAGCTAGGAAGTGGTTGGCTATACAGATCTGCTAAGAATTAGCATACAGATGTGAATTCAAATTTATTGCTTCAATACTTATTATCTCTGATTCTAAATAAATTGACATCCCCATGCTGCTCTCTGAAATTTCAGATAACATTATCTACACTGCAGGTCTGTGCAATAATCTTTTGATGTAATGTCATCAGCTACTCTTTTACTGACAGTTTCAGTGGGTGCTTTTAACCTTGTTGCTGTATTTGTCCTTGCTGTCTTTGCCTTTCTTCATGAAGTGCTCTGTTTTTTTGATTTTGGGGACACCCTAGTCTCATAATGACTTTGCCTCAGCCGTCTTAGATGTTGTTTTCTTCTCTCAATGCTCCATTCCTACTCTGTGCCTGAATAATCTATACTCTGTCCGTATGTAACCTCACTCCTTGCATGCCATGTCATCCGTGCCGCTATTTTAATGTAGTTGGCTGAATTGTGTTCCTTTCAAAAGATATGTCCAAGATCTAGTCCTAGGTACCTGTGAATGTACTTATTGTGAATGACTTATTTGGAAATAAAGTTCTTGCTGATGTAATTAAGAAAAGGGTGTCAAGGTGAGGTAACCCTGGATTTAGGGTGGGCTCTAAATCTAATTACTCATGCCTTTTTTGATTGTTGCTGTCTTTTCTCAAGGAGAGGACACAGACACACGGAGAAGAGGATGATGTGAAGCTAGAGATAAAGATTGGAGTGAGCCGGGCTCGGTGGCTTAGCCTGTTATCCTGCACCTTTGGGAGGCTGAGGTGAGTGGTTTGCCTGAGCCCGCGGGTTCGAGACCCGCCTGGGCAGGGAGACCTCATCTCTACAATAAATCAAAAACAATCAGCCGGGCATGGTAGTGCATGCCTGTAATTCCGGCTACTTGGAAAGCTGAGGCGGAAGGATCGCCGGAGCCCAGCAGGTCGAGGCTGCGGTGGCCGGGAGTGGCCACTGCACTCCAGT
>NW_007084075.1:117940-161325 GCF_000164805.1 Carlito syrichta
CAAAAAAAAAAAAAAAAAAAAAAGATTGGAGTGATGTGTCTACAAACCAAGGAACATCAAGGATTACTAGCAGTCACTAGAAGCTAGGAGAATGATGTGAAACAAACCCTCCCCAAAAGCCTTCTGGAGGAACCAACCCTGCTGACATCTTAATTTCATAGAGTTAGCTTCCAGAACTGTGAAAAAATACATTTCTGTTGTGCTAATTCAACTAGTCTGTGGTGATTTGTAATGGCATCCCTAGGAAATATATTCCCAAACCCATCTTTCTAGTTCAATTTACTGTCTATATCAATGTGGTTGTCCCAAGACATGTAAATCTGTTGATCCAAAATTAGTTTTTCAAATGCTATCTCAAAACCTGTTCCGTTCACTGGCAGAAAACAGCAAGACTATCTGTAGTCAGAGCAATATTTTCCACTTAAGAAATGCCTTTTGTTCTTATGACTCCAGTTCCCAGAAGTCCATGTCTATAATCTTGCTCTGTATTTCTACTCTGATTCATTAAAACCTACTACCTACTTGATACCAGTCTCTCCTTGCTATTTGAAAGAACACTCACCCTCCATATATCAAAATAAGAAATTTAAAAGGTTGCTCCCACACCAAGTTTGAAGTGGATAAAACCAATATCCAAGAGAACATTCAGTTTTCTATTTCAGCTTTCTCAGTGAGTGTTTTCACCTTATATGAATTTGAACAAGCAAGAACCCTAGGAGGCATTTGTTAGACTTAACTCTCCTTAAACCATTCCCAGAAAACAGCCAATATATCGCCAGTCCCATTTATGTTCAACAACTCTTCAATTTGTTAACTTCTTTCCATTTCCCTCATCTTCTTTTTAGGACACACTTTTGTTGTTTTGTTCTTTGATTTTGCAAGTATTTATGAAATACAGATATTTTTGCTTTTCGCAATCCCAAATCCAAATAAAAACTATATTAGTATTTTTTTTTATCATAATGGTGACCACATCTCACCCCAACATATCTACCCCTACTCTTTGAAATACTTGTGTGGGTTCCTGCTACTCTTACCCAAAACCTGAAAAAGGCCTCAAAATCCTAGAGAGTTGCCTCAATCTCTACTCCCTCTTCACATTTCTGTTCTCTGCCCATAGCGAACTACTGCTGGCTTTAAAACCCACATCATACTGAATTCTGTACCACACCTGCCTGAGATGTTCTCTTTCCTCCTTTAGATTGTTAATGTATGAAATGTCTTTAAAACTTATAACAGCCTGGAATAGCATGCTTAGTATAAGTAACTGCATTTTTGTTAAAAATCCTCCATCTTAGCTGCTTGCTACCCAGATGTAGCACTCCCCTCCACAGCATGTAGACTAAAATAAGTTCCTTGTACTCACAGACCCACATTCCTGTTTCTCATAAACTGTTTCTCCTGACCATTTGGAAACTCCCTAGTCGCAAGTTTCGTGTAATTGTATGCTTTGTAAACTGAACTCAACTGTTGTGCCTTGTAAAACTCCATTGTTACATTCTCATATTATAAGCCTATATTTTGTTAGTGACCTAACCAAGGTAACTTCATCGTATAGTAGTCCTTCCACATTGTCTCCATGCAACTGCCCTAATTGTTCCAGTCACCGGCTGTGCCTGGGACATAAAGTTAATCAAAACTCCCTAACAATCAAAAGTTCCCATTTTAGTTGCTAAGTTGCTAGTTTGTGGTTGCTACGGTTGCTAAGTTGCTATATATCTTTGCGGTTTTTGCCTTTATAAGTCCACCAACTACTTCACTTGGGGCCGAGAGTCCTTTAGGACAATATTTCGCTCTCAGTCACCAGCATAAAAAGAGAACTCAATTAAATTATCTGCATAATGGCAATCTACCTTCTCACACTCCGGTCATAACATGTGTGTTTTTATATCTCAGCCTGAAATTTACTTTCTTAGGAGAGACTTTCTTATTTCCGCAGATTGCCAGGCTAACTTATTGTATACTCTTCTAGCATTATTTCTCTTTATCTTATAGAAGCCATTATGGAAATTCTACATTTATTTGTGTGATTATAGGATTCATATCAGCTTGATCCTCTAGAATATGACAATGTACTTGTCTTCTTTACTATATTTCCTCCATGTTGCCAAGCATCAGGACTGGCAGGAGATGCTAAAAATAGTTGTTGATAAATGCTGTTG
Source organism: Carlito syrichta (assembly GCF_000164805.1). NCBI lineage: Eukaryota > Metazoa > Chordata > Mammalia > Primates > Tarsiidae > Carlito > Carlito syrichta. The sequence continues at coordinate 120,103 of NW_007084075.1, forward strand.
AACAAATGTGCAAAACACATTTGTTGTGGGTATGCAACCATGAATACATTGACCACCATCTTTGTAGTCATAGAGCTTTGATCTACAGGGATTTGTGGAAGGACCAATTTCCATTTTGGAGCTGGAAGTTGAGAACTTGATTCAAGACATGGCAGCACGTACCTGAATGAGGCATACACTGAGTTCCTGTTAACTGTCTGCTATCCAGCCCTAATCTGCTCCCCTGCAATAGACGGATGCAGAAAACTGAGCCCTTCCTTGTGGACACTGCTAATTTATGAAATGTTCAGCATCAAGAGCTGCTTGTATATTTTCTGCCAGAGAGATATTTATTACCACCAGTGAAGGGAAATACAATAAAAACAATTATTCAAAAACCAATTTCCCTGGCCAGTTCTATGTTATATGCTGCTGCTACTGTCATGAATATTTGTGTCTTAAATAAATGCTTTTTCACTCTTAACACCTCATACTGCTGCTACATGATTTCAAAACTGAGAAAACAGGTTACCTGCCTGTATTGATGAAGAGGTCTAATATGTCTTCTTAGGAGTTTTTATTTCCAGTGTGTTAGAGTGTTGCTTGTTTATGAAGAAATGCTCCATTCCATTGAAGCTACATTGTCTTTCAGGCAGGGGGAGGTCTGCTTTAATTGTGGGTAGAAAATGAAGTTGGGTATCTGGGGGAAACAGGCCATAAATTGCACCTAGAGCAATCTAGATAAGGAATTCAGTGATTACATCAGGCCTAAAAATGAGAAAGCTAATTTCTCTGTCTGGTTTTGTTAAATCCCCAGCCTGAGTTCTGGCTCAGAGATATTTTTGCTATCGAGTCTCGTCTACTTTAGCTTATGAGGCTTTCTTTCTCTCAGTCCTTACATGCTGACAATAATTCCAGATCTATTTTTCTCTCAAGAGGGTTAGGCATCCCTACTTTGGTAATAAATTTAAAGATATAGTATAAATTATCAAGCAACATACATGTTGGTAGTTAAGTCTTTTACTATTATGAAATCAAAGCAAAATTTACCCTTGTCATGCTTTTTGTCTGCTTAATTCGTTTGCATAAAATAGGCATCCCTTGCCTTTTATTTTATCTGGGATGTTTCCTTGTCACTGGCTCACCTATAGCCTTATCCATAGTGTCTTATTCTTCTGACATAAGATTATAAGTTTCATTTTAATTGTTTATTTAGCTTCTCATCTTCCCCATTAGACAGAAACACCTTAGAGTCAAAGACCTAGCCTATCTGTCACACCACTCTATCATTACTGTCTTGCAGAAGACCTAATATACACTCAACAAACACTTCTGTATAAAGGCATGCATAGAAAATATAAGTAAATAAAAGATGCTCTCCAAAGAGAATAGCATAAAATGGCATGGCTGGGGTTTATTTTATTTTTGGTGTTCAATGAAAGAGTATTTTAAAGTTGGCAAATCAGTAACTTAGATTAATAGTCTCAGTCTTAAATATGTAGAGTCACTCACCTGTTGGTATCAAATCAGCCCTTTCCCCCATCCATATTAACTCATACACTGTTTCTTTAAATTCAACCGTTTTCACCAGGACATTAAGATTCATAATCATCTTCTACTGGTAACTCGGTTAATTTGTGGTCATGTTTAGTGTAATCTTGGGGAGTTGCAAGTCCTAGATGCTCCTCTTTTTCTGTGATCTTGTATGCAGATCTATTGATGCTGTCTGTTCATTTCAGTTGCCCACTCCTAAAATACGGATAAGCATGCTTTTCCACAGGGGCTCTCTCAGGACTCGTTGGCTAATATTTGCAGAATGCCTCTAAGACAATAAGTATTTTGGAGGCGCCAAGAGCCATTATGTGTGAAACTGTGAGAAAGAAACTGCTTGGGAAGGTGTTGCAGTGCAGTGCTGAGTAGAATGGAGCAAGGGTTCTCCCCAGATGGCAGTTTACACCAGGGAGGAAAAGCTTTCTGTACAGGTGTGCCTATAATAACTTCCTTTGAAGCAGGCCAAACGTTGAGAGTGGCCATGGCTGAATAAAAGTGGACTATCACTCTAAGTCAGGTGAACAATTTCCTCTACTACCTGTTTCCCTAGGAAACTAGAAGAAAATAAGTACAACCACTATGGAACTTTACGCTTTCTATGACCAAGAGAATTTCATTTTCTTCTCTGTACGAAGACTCCGCCTGGTTGCCTGACATGGGAGTTTCCCACCCTGATTGCTTCCTAATCCTCACTTGATCCAACTGGTGTATGTGTTCCAGGTTCTGTGGCAAAATGCCCAAATGACAGAGCAGGCTTGAATGTCTAGCCTGCAACCTCTCCTCCTTCTTGCCCTGTTTTCTATATTTTGTCTTTTCTTCCACAACTACGACTGAGACATACTTGTGAGACCCCTCCAAGGTGGACGTGATGGGGGATAAATAAAGAAAGAGGTCTTTCCTCCTGCGTATCCATGCTCTTATCTGGATGCTCAGTTCTCTTCTAAGGATATGTGTCTCTTTTTTATGTTGAATCGTGGATTCATGAAGATGTGGTCTAATTTAAACTGAAAGAGGCTTTAGAGATCCTCATTTAACAGATGAGGAAACTAAGATGTGTATGTAAGAGTATTATAACCAGTACCAATATGACCCCTAACACTGATACTGATGATAATATTGATAGTGATTTTGATGACAGTAATGATAACTTAGATGGTGATGACAATGATATAGATGGAGATGATGCCAACCCCTATTTACCATGCAGCCTAGATCTGGGGTGGGTGTTCTTGTTTCATGCTTCTGTATTGAGAAACTTCTCTTTCTCTTTCCGGAGGAAAATACAGCTTTTCTGAAGTACATTTCATCCAGTTTTATCACCTAATAGTCCTTTTATGTAAAGTCACTACAGACCTCTTGAACACTTTTTAATCATGGAAGGTTTCAGCACCTGGTCCCTGTATCCTTGATGGCTTGAATATCTACAGAGAAGATTAATTCAGCAATTTAGCATGTCGGTTTTGATTTTCTCAATTCAAATTCTTTTTTCGACTCATTTTAGCTACTTATTTTTAAAAATTGGGCTAGGCATTATTATCTGTAGCTGCACCACCTTCAAAATCTTGATTTCAAACATCAAAGTCTATAGCAAATATCCCAATTAACTTACTCTGTCCCCCACATTTGGGCAATTATTCAATTTCATCTTTGATCCAGTTCATTGACCCTACTACTTATTTTGCTTGTCATGAATTCCATCAGGTTCCCAACTCTCTCAGCTCTCAGTTTATGTTCTATGGCCCATGATAGAAATCACTCTCTTACACACACTCTTAATTCTCACACTTCAACTCCTTTGTCTGCCTTCTCCTTCAACTCCTTGATTTTATTCATTTGTCAAAACCTACCTCTTCCTTTATTTTTTTTTCTCTTACCAAACATATTTGGAGAAAAATACACTACCATGATCTCCAGTTTTTAATTTATGACCACAAGCTGCAAATGAGAACTTAGTACTTCCCGGGAACCCTGCTAGTCAATTTACTCTCTTATTTTCTTCTCATTGTTAACTTATAGTCTTATATCTTATTTCACCAACAAAATAGAAGCAGTCATAAATAAACTTAGCTAATGTGCCCACCACCAAATTTGTCAATGATTCTACATCTGTGCCAAAGCATTTATCTTCCATCCCTTCCTTCCTGCTACAATGAATGAAGGCTACAATCCTATCTATGAATAATTCTTACATTTGTACATTATTTCTTACGCTGTCACCTATGCAAGAAGGATATTCTAAAATGAATTATCCTTTTTGTGTCATCAATGTATCTTTCTCTACTGAATTATGCCCATCAGATTGCAAACCTAACATAATACATTTCATCAGACAATAAAACAAGATGACTAGACTCATTGTTTCATAAAGCACCTGTAAATATCTGATCATTTCTCTGCTCCATTTTATAGTAAAACTTCTTAAGAGTGTGGTATATGCTAATTTTTTTCACCTCACCTTTTCTCTTGAACCCACTCTCTTAAGTTTTCTTCCCTGCAACTTCACAGAAATTGCACTTGTCACAAGAGACCGCCATCTTGTTAAACCCAAATGTCAAGTCTTAGTCCTTGTTGACCTCTCAATAGCATTTTACACAATGAATGTCCTTGAAACATGCTATCCACTTGTCTTCTGGAACACAGAATTCTCCTGGTTTTCTTTCTACATTATGCACATCTCCTTCTCAGTATCCTTAACCAGCCTCGTTTCACTTTTCTGAATAGTAAAATGTTAGATGTCCAGGATCCTGTCTTGGAATTCATCTTACCTTTATCTTCACTACTTCTTGATATAATTTCATCTAACTTTATGCATTTAAATATCATCTATATGCTGGACATGTAGTTCTAGCAGTGTACATTCTCCCAAGTTTCAGGTTTATATATACAACTGCCACTCACCAGTCCCTTGCAACTTTAATCTTCCTCAAGTATATCACTTTTAAAGCAAAACTCGTCACTGCTCACTCTAAAATTTTTTTCACTCTCTATCTTCCTCATTTTAGTGATGGATACTACCATTTTCTTAATGAATTAGGCCAGGAACCTTGATGTCATTTACAAATTTTTTATCATTTCCATCCTACATTCCTATTCCAGTCAGTCTGAAATCCCTACCAGCGTTATCTTGAAAACACATCTTAAATTTTTTTCCTCACCACAATAAAAGTCACATTTATCTATCACCAATAGTGATAAGAAGGCCTTTCTGCCTTCGTGTTTGTCTACTACAATCACTCTCAAAGCAGCTAGTGTGAAATGTGTAAAACTTAAGACAGTCTATTTATACTTCTCAGAATCCTGCCATGGCTTTTCATACTATTCTGAAAATTACACATATAAAACATATATATGTATATTAATTTATATATGCTTATTAAAGATCGAAAGGTATTGTATCATCTGGCTCACACATTTGCTCTAATCTCCTCTCCTATTTCTTTAGATCCATGGTCTTCTCCTTGGTCTTCACATACACTGAGTTTGTTCTTGCCTCAAATATTTTGCATTGCATTTCCTCTTGCCTCCAATACTCTTTACTAGACTGATCTTCACATGACTTTTTTTCTTAAAAACATGCAAGTTTTTTTTCAAAAGTCACCTTCTTGTGAAACTCTTCTGTGATTACCCTCTTTAAAGTCAAATATTTCTACCATTCTCCATTGTCTTACAAGGCTAGAGTTTTCTTCATATTACTTAGGCAAACTTTCATTATACTATAGGTTTACTTGTTATTAACAGCTGCTTTAATAAATAAGTTCCATGATGGAAGAACTTGTTTACATGCAATTTTATGTTCATTGCTACAACCTCCTAGACAAATTCCAGAATGTGTATATGCTCTCAACAAATATTCATTGATTAAACTGATTAGTGAATCCTAACATTAATTTTACTCATTATACTAATCTGAGAGTAACTTTTACAGGCATGCACAGAACAAAAGAAATTGTAAGACTATCTACTCTTCTTATGTCCTTTCAATATCTTAAGCTTTTTTTTTTTGAATTGGAGTCTCACTCTGTCGCCCAGACTGGAGTGCAGTTGCCGCTCCCAGTCACTGCAGCCTCGACCTGCTGGGCTCCGGTGATCCTTCCGCCCCAGCCTTCTAAGTAGCCAGAATTATAGGCATGCGCTACCATGCCCGGCTGATTTTTTGATTTATTGTAGAGATGAGGTCTCACCTGCCCAGGCGGGTCTCGAACCCGCGGGCTTAGGCAATCCACTCACCTTAGCCTCCCAAAGGATTACAGGCTGAGCCACTGAGCCTGGCTAAATATCTTAAGTTTTTAAAGCAGTTTTCCAATGTCTTAAGTGTTTAAATTATCAGTTACAACCTATTGAAAGAGTCATAAAACTAATTTGGTGGCGTTGTCTGGTAATTTGAAAAATAAAATAGAATAGAAAATTCTATTGGATCTCACACTTTTAAAAAATATTTCATAAAATGTTCCATTTGTTTCACAAAACATTTGTTTTAGTCATATACACATTATGAAAGTCATCAGAATGAAAATGGAGTCACTAATGTTAAGAAACCCCTAGCAAACAGAGCCAAGGAAGGCCATGCAGACAGGGGTGTTATGCTAGTATACTTGATAACAAAAAGGACTCTACAACCTTGCACAAAAATCCTTCTTCAAGGACTTTTGCTCAGCAGTGGCCTGTCAAAATTTGGATTTGTGTCACCTTTGTTATTAATCTTTTCAATCAATAATATTTACTTTTTAAAAAGTTATTTAATCCTTCTTAATTTTTTTTCCTTTAATTACCTTTGTTTTTTTCTTCCTTCCTGAATATGCACATAGTTTACAATCCTATGTGTATTCCCATTGCAAGGCCCTATTTTCAAATAAATATCATTTTCTTTTAGAGACTCTCTCAGGACTTTATTTACATTGACATATATGATGTCAAAAATAAGACATGGAAAAGCTCGGTATCTGAAGGAATTGGTAATTCTTGGAACTGGTGCACAGTACTCGCTTGAAACTTTAAGCTCTTCACTTTCACAGCTCACCTTTCCAGCCCTGGTGATTCTTCTCTCAGGTTAAACCTCCCTCCGTTTGGTAGATATATTTTTAAATTTTATTTGTTATCTAATAAGTTAATAAGTGACTATACTGCCTTCCTAAGATGATAAAAGACTTTTTGCTATTTATGGTAAGTCCTATCTGGTTTAAAGACACATGTTTTTTTGGATTGAGTACTTTTAGTTTCTATCTGAGAGGTATGTTTTCTTGAGTTTGCCTTTCTAGCTTAATATTTTGCTTAATTTAAATGCTTGTGTTAAAATTTTTGTGAACATTTGTGTGTCAGTTTCCTTTGATTTAGTTTGACTTGTTTCCCTTGCTTGTTTCTAGAACAAATAAACATGGTGGATGGTAAGTGCAGGATGGCTGATTAATAGCCACAAGGGTGGTCACCACCATTTATAACACTGGCTTAAATTCTTGACTTTCCCTGACAAAATTTGTAGAATTTTCTTTATTTTTGAATGATTAATAAGAAATGGAATGGAATTCTTAACATTACGGCATGTCAGTTTTTGTTGTTGTTGTTTCTGACTCTAGCCAGCTGTGTATTATGGCCTATTCTTGTATATGTTTTTAAGCAATAGACAGATTACATCAAAGATAATTCAGACCTAGTCATATTATCAGTGACTATTTAGAAATGATAATTTTTAACTATGTAATTATAGAGTCTTCCAAGTACCCTTTCTCTCTATTTTTTTTCTGCCTATTTTGAAGGTGCTGACTATTTTACTAGTGTTGAGATAATATTCACTGCCATGGCATTCCAATTTTTTTTAACTCCTAAAAGTTTTACAAATTAGTGTCCTTACAAATTATAACAGCTTCATAGTAAACTGCAACCTAGATACATTTTAGAAATATAAATTTGAGTTCACCTGGCTAATAATTGTATATGATAATGAGATGCTTACTGTAAAAAAAAACTTAATAAAACTAGATAAATATGTATAAAAGCTAGGGTCTCCAATCAAACAAATCAAGATCTTAGCACAATAATGTAAGATATCATTCTCCAGCATAAAACTTTTGCTTTTTCTACCATGCAGAGGTCACAAGAAAAAAGAAAAAAAGAAAGAAAAGCAAAAAGAAATAAAGCTAAAATTCTTCACCACTTGCACTTGCTAACCAAGCAAACTAGATCAGCAAACAAAAGATAGACACTATAAAAATTCAATATTTCTTGGATATTTTGTTTCTATTGTACAATCCAACCAGTCCTAACCAAAGTTCAAACACTGCAAAATGTAACCCAATTGGTGCCATCTTCTCTGTCCAAGGACCAGGCAGAGACCTGCATTGCCCTACCCAGTTCTGCCCAGCCTCCAACCTGAGACTCAAAAGCTATCCCAACACCCCTCTGGGATCAGCCATTGAACTAAGAATGACAGTAGCTCCTCCCCCTCACTGGATCAGGCATAGACACTTCTGATCTGAGTGGGTGACTTGACTGCAGCAGCAGCAGCAGACAAGTCAGGTGAGTCCAAATCTGATCCCTCCTCCTCCCACAGTAGTCTGTGAGACATCTGACTCACACTGACAGCAACCCTATCAGCCTGCACTGAGAGTGGAGGAGGCAGACTGGAGACCAGAGCTGTTCCCTAATGTGATGGCAGCCATAAATGACAGCAATGCTTGGGAAAGGAAATTGGAATTACAGAAATGGCCACAGGGTGAGTTATTTTTTATTTGTTTTGATTTTTTTCTTTATTTTTATTTAGCCTTATCTCTGTTTTTGTTTATATTTTCATACTTTGCTTCTGTTATTTTGATTTTTTTAAAAAAATTTATTTTTGTGTATGGGTATATTTGAGGATGAGTACATCAACAGGCGAAGGTTTTTGTTTGTTTGTATGTTTTTGCATTTTTTATGTTTTTGTCTGTCTTTGTTTGATTCTGTGTTTATTTGTAAGTTGGTGTGCCTGTCTGATTTTCCTCTTCTTTTTCTCTCTCTTCACCTTCCTTTCATCTTCCTCCTTCCTTTTCCCATTCTTTTCATTTTTCTTTTCTCATTTTGCTTTCAGAGGGCAAACATACACTCCCACTGCATGGAAGGATTGTAAGGTGACAGGAAATGGGTTCCGGGGGACCCACACATGTGTCAACAGATACTGTGATCTGCAGAAAACTTCTGAATCACAGCTTTCACCTTAATCAAATCTCAAAACAGCAAAAAATCAGAGCCCCCACCCCCAGTCCAGCTTCAAAAATTGAATAAAGCCAGAGGATCAACATACAAAAGAACAGGAGATTGAGCATATAGAAGAAAAAGCAATCCACCTTATAACTGAACAGCAGAATTATAGAAGAAGTAATAAAAAGGGTGGGGGGAGAGAACCTTCACAAATGAAGAAAAGCCAAAGGAAGAATATGGGTCTCATATAGACCCTTAGGAAGACAACAGCTGAGAATACAGACTTTGGAAATCAAACAATGAAGAGTCCCCAGAATGACTAGTCTCAAACCACAAACCTAGATATCAAGATATAAATAGAATAAATAAAAATGAGAAGAGACAAGAGGAATGAATGAAGGAGTTGATAACTGAGATAACAGTAATAAAGAATACAGTGAATGAAATAAACAACAAACTGATAAGCACAGAAAGCAGAATTAACCAAGCAGAAGAAAGAATCTCAACTCTTGTTGACCAAAATATGGAACTAAACCAAACTGTTAAAAACATAGAAAAGATGCTTTAAAAGACAGAATAAAGACTCCAAGAGATGGGCGATTATATCAAGAGGACAAACCTAAGATTAATTGGAATTCCTGAAAAAGATAGAGAGACAGAGACCACCCTGGAACAAACATTCCATGAAATTATCCAAGAAAATTTCCCTCATATCATCAGAGATGTGAGCATTCAAACACAAGAGATTCAGAGAACCCTTGCAAGACAACAAATGAAAAGACCAACTCTTATACACACAGTAACTTGCTTACACAAAGTAGGTGTAAAAAAAAAAATCCTAAAGGTAGCAAGAGAGAATAGCAGACTACCTATCAGAGAAGGCCAATTAGAATAGCAGCAGACTTAAATGCAGAAACTCTTCAGGTTATTAGAGACTGGAGTCCAATCTTCAAACTTCTCAAAGACAAATAATTTCAGCCAAGAATTACCTACCAGCTAAGCTAAATTTCATCAACAATGGAGAATTAAAATACTTCTCAGACATTTAATCCCTAAGAGTTTATGGAATCTCCACATCAGCTCTCCTAGAAACACTTAAAGTAGTAAACACAGAAGAAAGAAAAAAAATGACAACTCCCTTCCCAAGAATGCAGAAAAAAGATTGAAAACACACATACATCAACACAAAAATCAAAAGAAAGACAGCAAACAAATAAACAAATGGTGGAAACAACAGCAAATTCCATAATCTCAGGACAAGGATAAACTCTCACAACTCAATAATTAGCCTTAATGTGAATGGACTAAATGCACCACTGAAAAGACATAGAATGGAAATTTGATGAAATATTATGATGCAATAATATGCTGTCGACAAAAGACTTATCTCACCAGAAGGGACACTGACAGACTCAAAGTCAGAGAATGGAAAAAAATTGTCTGGTCAAGGGAAAACAAAAGAAAGCAGGAGTTGCTATCTGAAATTCAGACAAAATACTCTTTAAGCTATCAAAAATTAAGAGATAGAGAAAGTCACTACATAGCAATAAAAGGTTCAATCCATCAACAAGAAATAGCCATCCTAAACATATGTGTACCCAACATAGAAGCATAAACTTTTATAAGGCATATTTTAGGTAAACTAAAAAAAAGATATCGACTCTAACACTATTATAGCTGGGGACTTACATACCCCAGTCACAACCCTAGACAGATCATCAAGACAAAAAACTAACAAGGAGATCCTGAACCTCAATGTAATGCTGGATCAAGTGGACTGAATAGATTCCTACAGAATGCTTCACCCAACAACTCCAGAATATACATTCTACTCATCACCACATGGAATGTACTCTAAGATCGACTACAACCTCAACCATAAATCAAGCATAAACAAATTCTTAAGATTGAAATACTGTCATGACCTTCTCAGACCACAGTGGAAAAATAATAACTATCAACACCAACAAAGTTCGCCCAAAACCCACAAAGACATTGTCACTAAGCAACATGATGCTGAACAACTCCTGGGTGAGCATGAAAATCAACAGAAATTAAAAGATTCCTGCAAACAAATGAAAATGAAGAAACATCTTACCAAATATCTGGAATTCCATGAAAACAGTACTAAGAGGGGAATTCATATCTCTATAAACACACATGAAAAAAATGGAAAGATCACAAGTTAATAGTCTAACAAATCACCTAAGGAAGCTGGGAAAACAAGACTACCAAAACCCTAACTTTAGCAGGAGAATCCAGATCACCAAAATAAAAGCCCAAATATAGGAAATAGAAGATGAAAAATATAATACAAAAAAAAATAATGAAACAAAAAGCTGATTCTTTGAAAACATAAAAAGATTGATGGATTCATAGCTAGACTAACCAGGAAAAAAAGAGAAAAAGCCCAAATAAACACAATCAGAAGTGCAAAAGATCAAGTCACAACTGATTCCAGAGAAACACAAAAGATTATCAGAGATTACTATGTACACATGTGTGGAAACAAACTTAAAAACCTAGATGAAATGGAGGACTTTCAGACATCACACAACCTCCACAGGTTAAAAAAGAAAAGAAAAGCCGGGCTCGGTGGCTCAGCCTGTAATCCCATGCTTTGGGAGGCTGAAGTGAGTGGATTGCCTGAGCCCACGGGTTCGAGACCCGCCTGGGCAACTTGGCGAGACCTCATCTCTACAATAAATCAAAAAATTAGCTGGGCGTGGTAGCATGCGCCTGTAGTTCCAGCTACTTGGAAGGCTGAGGTGGAAGGATCGCCGGAGCCCAGCAGGTCGAGGCTGCGGTGGCCAGGAGCAGCCACTGCACTCCAGTCTGGGCGACAGAGTGAGACTCCAACTCAAAAAAAAAAAAAGAAAAGAAAAAAAAAATTGAGACCCTAAATAAACCAATGCAATCTTTGAAATTAACTATGTCATAAGAAAACTACCTACAAAATAAAGCCCTGGAACAAATGGCTTTCCAGGAGAATTCTACAAAACATATAAGGAGGAACTGATACCAATCCTGTTTAAAATATTCCTGGCAATTGAGGAAGGTCGAACTCTCCCCACATCATTTTATGAAGATAAATCACATTGATACTCAACTGGGCAAAGATCCAGCTAAGAAGAATTATATTTTTGATGAAAATAGATGCTAAAATTCTCAACAAGATTCTAGCAAACCAGATCGAACAACACATCTCAAAAGTCATCCACCATGATCAAGTAGGCATCATCCCGAGATGCAAGATTGGTCCAACATCCTCAAGACCATAAACATCATTAAATAAATCCAAAGATGCAAAAACAAAAACCACATGATTATATCATTGGACATGGAAAAACTTCTGATAGTATCCAGCATCTCATCCTGATAAAAACCCTCGAACATGTAGGAATAAGTGGACCATACCTCAAAATAGTAAGAGCCGTCTACCAGAAACCCACAGTCAACATACTGCTAAGCAGACAGAAATTGGAACAATTTCCCCTGAAAACTGGAACAAGACAAGTATGACCACTCTCACCCCTCTGGTACAACATAGTACTTGAAATCCTAGTTAGAGCAATCAGACTAGAGAACGAAGTCAGGGGTATTCAAATAGGAAAAGAAGAAGTTATTACTTTTTGCAGATGGTATAATTCTATAGCTTGAAAACCCAACAGAATCTGTCAAAAAACCACTTTGCCCTGATAAAGGACTTTGACAAAGTCTCAGGTTATTAAAGAAATGAGAAAAAGATAGCCACATTCCTATACAACAACAATAAACAAACAGAAATCCAAATTTAAAAAATAATCCCATTCACAGTAGCCATAAAAAAATGAAATGCCTTGGCATCTTCCTAACCAAAGAAATGCAAACCTTTACAAAAAAAACTACAAAACACTGCTCAAAGAAATAAAAGTTGACAAAAACAAGTGGAAAAATATTCCATGATCATGGATTAGAAGAATCAACATTGTTAAGATGACAATTCTACCCAAGATAATACACAGATTTAATGCAATACCCATTAAATTACCAGCATCATTCTTCTCAAACAACTATACAGAAATTCATATGGAAGCATAAATGATCACAAATAGCCAAAAGAATCCTTAACAAAGCAAAACCAAACCAAACCAAACAAACAAACAAAAAACAAGTGAGAGTTGTCACACTCCCAGACTTTATGGTTTATCATAAGACTACAATAATCAAAACAACCTGCTATTGGTACAAGAACAGGCATATAGACCTATGATACAGGATAGATTTTCTGGAGACAAAACCTCAATTGTTCAACCAAATCATCTTCAACAAAGCCTCTATCATCAACCACTGGAGAGAGGAGAACTTATTCAGCAAATGGTGCTGGGAAAACTGGCCGACCATGTGCAGAAGATTAAAACAAGAACCCTACTTATCACCATAAACAAAAATCAACTCTAAATCGATCAAAGACCTAAACGTAAAACTTAAAACCATAAGAACCCTAGAAAATGTAGGAGACATCCTTATGGACATTGGAACTGGCAACCAATTCCTTATCAAAACCCCAAGTGCCCATGCCATCAGAGAAAAGATAGACAAGTGTAACCTCATCAAACCGACAAGCTTCTGCAAAGCCAAAAAAACCATCAATAGAGCAGGAGACAGCCCTCAATGTAAAAAAAAACAAAATGCCAACTGTATATCTGACAAAGACCTAACATCTAGGATCTACAAGGAACTCAAATGTGCTGTGAAGAAAAAACAAATAACCCCCTTACAAAGAGGCCAAAAGATATGAATAGACACTTCTCAAAAGAAGACATATGAGCAGATAACAGATATATTGAAAATGCTCATCCTCAGTAAGAAATGCAAATCAATACCACCTAACCCCAGTAAGGATAACTATCATCAATAACTCAAAAAACAAGTACTGGAGAGGATGCAGGGGAAAGGGAACACTTCCGGACTGTTGGTGAGAGTGTAAAGTAGTAGGCATCTGCAGAAAACAGTTCAGCAATTCTTTAAAGATCTAAAAATCAACCTTCCATAAGACTGCATAATTTCCCTGCTGGGAATTTTCCTGAAGGATCATATCTGCACAAGCATGTTTATTGCAGCATTATTCACTATAGCAAAAACATGTAATCAACCATGCTGGCCATTGAATGAGAAGTGGATAAAAAATGTGGTACATATACATAATGGACTATTACACAGTCATAAATAAGGACAAATTCATGAACTTTGCAACATCTTGGATGGACTTCGAGTCTATAATACTGAGTGACCTGTCACAGAAACAAAGAACAGAGTACCATATGCTCTCACTCATAAGTGGACCTTGAACAATTATCGTAATACCGTAAGAAAGGAATTGGCAGTAGTGGGAAATTGCCAGGGGGGAAATACCTCATCAACAAGGGTACCTGAATAATGAGCATTTGTATACCTAACCCTGAGTTGCACCCCTCATCCTTAATATTAAAAATTTTAAAAAGAATGATAACTCCTTAAAATCTTTTCTCATCTTCTGTACCTTTTCCCCATGGCACTAACTCTGTTGCTGTGGCTTGATGCTGAAATGTTTGGCTCCAAGGCCTAGAAAAGCAATGTTTTGTTTTGTTTTCCAATATGACTTCATTCTTTGTTCTTCACTTTTCTTGATATGTCTGAATGGTTTCATGTAACCAGGAAACTTCCTATGCTGTTACTAAGAGCCATGTATCCCTCTGCTCAAGGCACTAGTTTTCTTGTGTATATTCCTCTATAATATATTGTATTTTCATAGTCATATCCACACTCTTCTCTGTCTGATTAAAGTACCCCTTTTGTCAGTTTTGACTTCCAGATTATTATATGTACTTTTTATAAGAAGAATTAATCACATTGCAGAAGATTTTTCTTTATCTTTTACCATTTTGGTTACTGGTCTAAAAAAACACATATATACATATTCATTTTTCATAATGATGGTTATCTTGTCTTTATTATGTTTTTGATTACTTTGAAAAACTGAGCTTGCAGGAAGTTAATAATTCTTTATCCGTGTAGCTTTTTGTATTATTTTTAAAATCTTTTGATTAGAATTGTAGCTTAAGGGTGATTCCATTATGTTGATGGAAGTGGTAGGAGTGTGTGAGTCTCCACAAAAGTGTGTGTGCATAGGGACGAACATGCATATGTGTGTATGCAAGTGGGTGTGTGAGTGTCTGACTGACTGCAGCCATGGTAACAATCAGCTGAGTTCTCTTGCTGAGGCAATTGCCCTGTGTGCTGCTACTCAGATCCCAATGTGACCCACAGCCTAGAGGCAATCACTGTATCTGTGATCCTACCAAGAAAAAGCAAAGGGGAACAGCTGCTGCATGGCACTGCCTGCCACCACAGCCTCTGGTACCAGATTGGCCTTTGGCAGCAGGAACAACAGAGAAAATACAGTGGAGGGATCAGTCACAAGCCCAATGGAGGAGAAAATGCAGAGATGCCACCACAACCCCATCCTGGCAAAGACAGGATCTGGTCTGCCCATTTGAACAATGGCTCTACCCCATGAGACAGAGGGGTGAATTAAGCACTTTTCTGAGGTTGATTGATGTGAACCCAGAGAGGATAACCCAGTTGCATTACACCCAGAGGAACAGGCCTAGTATGGAGACCCAGTTGTCCCACGCCTCATGATGGACCATTCACAGAACTACAGGTACAATTAAAGGTGAAGAATCAAACCCACAGTGGATGGGTGGGGAGGGGGTCATGCATATGCTCCCATTGCATGGACATATTGTGACATTGTGGGAAGTGGATCCCAGGGGGCTCACACCCCAGTGAGTGAACATTTCGACCTGCAGGCAGCTTTTGAACCTTAGCACCCCCCAATATATCTTATACAAATCTCAAAACTGCAAAAGAACAGCACAATCTGGCTTCAAAATAGAAAATTCTGCAGTCTTTACCTAAGGAAGAATAGGGGGCTGAGTAAGCAGAAGTAAAAACTATTCCCTCTCTCACTGAGCAATAGAAGTAAATAGGAAAGCAAAATCCATAAAAAAATGAAGATAAAGATAAATCAATGAAAAACACAAGTACCCTACAAAGTCCAAAAAAGGACAGTGTACGAGAATACAGACTTTAGAACTCAAACAATGAAGACTGCCCAGAACAACTGGTCACAGACCACAAATGCAGAGATCAATAAATGTTTGGGAAGGATAAAGGAGAATCAAGAAAGGACAGAGGACAACAAGAAAGAATTAATAACAGAGATGTTTGTCATAAAGAACACAGTCCATGAAATAACTAATAAACTAAAAAACAGAGAGAGCAGAATTAACCAAGAAGAAGAAGGATCTCAGAGCTTGTAGATCAAAATGTGGGACTAACCCAATCTTAAAAAACATAGAAAGGAAGTGTAAAAAAATAAAGCAAAGCCTCCAAGTGATGTGTGATTACATTAAGCAGTAGAACTTACACCCGATTGGTATCCTTAAAGCAGAGAACGTGACAGAGAACACCTTGGAACACACACTCCATGAGATCATCCAAGAAAACTTCCCTCATTTCATAAAAGACATGATCATTCAAAGAAAAGAGATTCAGAGAATCCCTGCAAGGCATCTAGTGAGAAGATCAACACCTAGATATATAGTAATTCACTTACACAAAGCAGGCATAAAAGAAAAAATTCTAAAGGCAGGGAGAAAGAAAAGTCAGACTGCCTGCTGGGGAAGACCAATTAGAATAGCAGTAGATTTATATATAGAAAAATTACATTTTAGAAGGGACAAGAGCACAATCTTTAAACTTCCCCAAAATACCAATTCCAATCAATAATTTCCTATCTAGTTAAGATAAGCTTCATTAGTGATGGAGAATTACAATTTTTCCCAGACATCCAATTCCTAATAGTTTATGCTGCTTCCAGACCAGCTTTACAGGAGACATTTAGGAATATATTAAGCACAGAAGAAAGCAAAAAAAAAAAAAAAAAAAGAATGACCGTGCCCTTTGCAAGAATGCAGGAAAACATAGAATCAACATGGCATATATCTTGACTGCAAAACTGGAAACACACACATATGTCAACCCAACAAACAAAAAAATATTAGAAGGGACCTCATGACAAGGATAAACACTCACATCTCAATAATCAACTTTAATGTGAATAGACTAAATGCACTACTGAAAAGTCAGAATGGCAAACTGGATAAAAAAAGCAAGGCATGACAATATACTGCCTCCAGGAAACACTACAAAGGACACCCACAGACTCAAAGTTAGAAGATGGCAAACAAACTTACAGGCAAACAGAAAACAAAAAAAACTAGAAGTTACAATTTTACTATCAGACAAAATAACCTTCAAGCTATCAAAAATTTAAAACAATATGGGAGAGCCCTACATAATGATACATGATTCAATCTATCAACAAGAAATATATGTCCTAAACATACATGCACACAACAAAGGAGCACCAAGTTTTATAAAGCAACTATTAAGTAAACTAAAACAAGATGCTGACTCTAACACTGTCATAATTAGAGACTTAAATACCCCACTAACAACCCTAAATAAATAATCAAGGCAAAAATTCAACAAGGAGATCTGAAACCTCAACTTGACCAAATGGAGTTAATAGATATCTATAGAATATTCCACTCAACAAACATGGAAGATACATGCTACTCCTCACCACATGGAACATACTCCAAGATTAACTATATACTAAATCATAAACCAAGCATAAACAAATTTCATAAGATTGAAATACTGCCATGCACCTTCTCAGACCACAGTAGAATAAAAATAAATATCAACACCAATAAGATCCACCCAAAATGTACAAAGACATGGATACTGAACAGTATGATGTTGAACAACTCCTAGGCCAACATAGAAATCAAAACAAAAATTAAAAATTCTTGGAAACAAATGAAAACAAAGATAGATCTTACCAAAATCCCTGGTATACCATAAAAACAGCAATAAGAGGGGAACTTTTAACTCTAGACACACACATCAAGAAAATAGAAAGATCATGATTTAATAGCCTAACAAATAATCTAAAAGATCTGGAAAGGCAAGATCACCAGAGCCCTAACTTCAGCAGAATAATCCAGATCACCAAAGTAAAAGCATATGTAGGGGATATAAAAGACAAAAATATCATAGAAAAAAATCAGTGAAACAAAAAGTTGGTTCTTTGAATTAATAAAAAAGACTGATGGACCCCCAAACAGACTGACCAAGATAAATAGAGAAAAAGTCCAAATAATCACAATCATAAATGCAAAAGATCAAGTAACAACTGACCCTAAAGAAATATAAAAAGTTATCAGAGATTACAATATACAACTGTGCAGAAACAAACTAAAAAACTTAAATAAAATGGAGGACTTTCTGATATCACACAACCTACTAAGGTAGAAACAAGAAGAAATTGAGACCCTAAATAGAACAATAACAACCCAGTAAATTGACTCCTTCATAAGAAAACTATCTACAAAATAAAGTTCATAATAGATTAGGAGCTGATACCAATCCTATTGAAAGTATTGCAGGCAACTGAGAAAGACAGAACTCTCCCTAAATCATTTTATGAAGCTAACATCACACTGATACTCAAGCTGGGTAAAATCCAACAATGAAAGAAAACTACAGGTCAATACCCCTGATGTACATAGAGGCAAAAATTCTCTATGAAATTCTAGCAAAGTTAATCAAACAACATATCTCAAAAATCATCCACTATAACCAACAAAGTTTCATCCCAGGGATACAGGGCTGGTTCAACATCTGCAACACTATAAATGCAATGAAATACATTAACAGATGTATCAGCAAGAACCACATGATTGTATCATTAGATACAGAAAAAACTTTCAAAAAAATCCAACATCTCTTTTTGATAAAAACCTTGGAACACCTAGACCTGGAGGGAGCATACCTCAAAATAGTAAGAACCATCCATGATAAACCCACAGCCAACAAATTGCTAATCAGACAGAAACTGGAAGCATTTCCCTAGAAAACCAGAACATGACAAGCCTGCCCACTCTCATCCCTCCTGTTCAACATAGTGTTGGAATTTCTAGCTAGAGAAATCAGGCAAGAGATGGAAATCAGGATATCCAAATAGGAAAAGAAAAGTCAAGTTATTTTTCTTTACTGATAATATGATCTTATACTTTTAAAACAACAGAGAATCTGTCAAAAACTTCTTTGCACTGATAAAGGACTTTAGCAAAGCCTCAGGGTACAAAATCAATGTGCAAAAGACAGTCACATTTTTATACATCAACCATAAATGAGCAGAGAACCAAATAAAAAGTACAATCTTATTCACAATAGACAAAATATAAAAAATAAAAGAAAATATTTTAGCATTTTCCTAACCAGAGAAATGAACTACTTTTACAATGAAAACTACAAAACACTGCTCAAAGAAATTCAGGATAACACAAACAAATGAAAAAATATTGCATGCTCATGGATTATGGGAATCAATATTATTAAGATATCATCCTCCCAAAAAAAAGTTACAGATTCAACAAAATATCCATTACATTACCAACAGCATTCTTCTCAGACCTGAAAATGGCAATACAGAAATTCATATAGAAACATAAATAACCATGAATAGCCAAAACAATCTTTAGCAAAAGAAACAAAGTGGGAGGTTTCACACTTCCAGACTTTAAAGTTTATTATAAGGTTACAATAATCAAAACAACCTTATATTGGTACAAGGACACGCATATAGACCAATGGAACAGGATAGAGATTCTAGAAGTAAAACTTCAATTTCACAACCAACTCATCTTCAACAAAGCCTCCACCGATAACCACTGGACAGGGAGAACCTATTCAGTAAATGGTGTTGGGAAAACTGGCTTCCCACATGCAGAAGAATGAAACAGGATATCTACCTATCACAAGACACAAAAATCGACTCTAAATGAATCAAAGACCCAAACATAAAACTTCATGCTATAAGAATCTGAGAAAATTCAGGAGACACCCTTATAGAAATTGGAATAGGCAATCAGTTTCTGATCAAAACTCCAAAAGCCTGTGTCATAAGCGATAAGATACACAAGTGGGACCTTATCAAACTTCAAAGCTTCTGCAAAGCAAAAGAAATCATCAAGAGAACAGGGAGGCTCCCCACAGGTTGGGAAAAAATATTCGTAACTGTATATCTGACAAAGGTCTAACGTCCAGGATCTATGAAGAACCCAAACATGCCGAAAGGAAAAAAACAAACAAAACAAAACAAAACAAGCAGCCCTATGAAAAGTGGGCAAACTATATGAACAGACACTTCTCAAAAGAAAACATAAAGCAGTCAACACATACATGAAAAAATGTTCAGTTTCACTAATCATCAAAGAAATGCAAATTAAAATCACACTGAGATACCACCTGACTCCAGTTGGGATGGCCATCATTAATAACTCAAAAAACAAGGGATGTTGAAGAGGATGCAGAGAAAGGGGAAACACTTCTACATTGTTGGCTGGAGTTTAAACTAGTACAATCTCTGTGGAAAACAGTGTGGCAATTTCTAAAAGATTTAAATATCAACCTTCCATATGACCCAGGAATCCCCCTTCTGGGAATATACCTGGAGGAACTCAAATCATTCTACAAAAAAGATACCTGTGCATACATGTTTATTGCAACACTATTCACAATGGCAAAAATATGGAACCAACCATGCTGCCCATTGAAAGTGGACAGGATACAAAAAAATTGTGGTACATATCCATGATGGTATGTAGTGCAGTCATAAAAAGGGCTTTATGGATGTTGCAGCAACCTGGATGCATCTAGAGTCTATCATACTCAGTGATCTATCACAGAAACAAAGAACTGAGTACTGCATGTTCTTACTCATAAGTGAACCTTGAACATTTATCACAATACTACAAAACAGGGATTACCATTAGTGGGGCTGCCAGGGGGTGGGGTGGAGGGCACACAAAACATCAGTAAAGGTACCTGTTCCCAAACCACGTGAAATGAGGACCAATGGGAGGCCCAAACTTTACCTGTACGATGACCACTTATGTACACAATCTTGAATTGCATTCCACATCTTTAAAAATAAAAATTTTTTAAAGAATCGTGGTCAAATGAATAACTAGCATTGTACAAAACCTGTGATTCTGTTGTGTTCTAAGTTTTTAATATTTTGACATCTTTGACAGGTTCTATAGACTCAAAATCCTAAATTGAATCATTTTGGCCTAAAACTTAATATGGAATTTATCAGTTGGACTCTGAAAACTTAAAAAAAAATGTATCATTCATATTATAGAGATATTAAATGATTATACTTATTTGGTGAATTATATCCTGGGCATTGCCAAATGATTCTAGATTTTCTTTCAATTACATTTTATGGGTATGGTGTCCATGCAAATGTTTCAAAAATTATCTGAAATTAAAATTAAATTTTAAAAAGGTCCTTTCATTCATGGAGTGAATTAGTCTTGCCAAGAAATGGAATGAGCTATTATATCAAGTGTTTAGAGTCAGACTTTGGCTTACTGATCTGCTCCACTATTTGTTACTTAAACTATCCATAGCTCAGTTTCTTCTTCTGATTATTGATAGGCTGAGTTCATTGCTCTCAAATTCTCCAGCAGTTCCTCCCATGTTCTGTAAATATTGTCATTTTATTGCTATGAATGTTAGTACATTTTCCATCCAGCCTCCCACATCTATGATACACAGAAGAAAGTGAAGCTTACGAGGTGAACCAGAAGAGTGTACTGTTAATGATATCTTAGATTAGATCAGAAAAGATGGAATTGAAGAAATCTTTATGGTCGCTTTCTAAATGCCAAGATGATAATTAAATTCATGAAATCAGGGGCTGTATTTTATCCTTCTCTATTCCAGAATCTTGCAGAAATTCTATTATACAGTAGCCACATTCTTAAAGGTTTCTTGAATTGTATTGAATTCAATGCTTTACTTGCAAATAAATGGCTGATTATTTCATAGAAGTCTTAAGCATATCCATTTTTTAAAAAATGCAACCACAAAATATAAGCTCATCAGTCTTTAAAAAATGCAAACTCATACTTCTAAATAAAAGCGATACTTAAGTAGAGATACTGAGCGTAGTAATTTTTTTCTTTCTTTTCCAAAATGTTGTCTGCCTTCATTAATATTCAAATGCAAATAAAGATTATTTTTATAGACTCCTTAAAAATCTCAAGTATCAATACTACTTCAGAGAAGGGATTAAAAGCAATTCCCTGGTTTTAAAGTGTTAGTTTTTTAATATCTCATGTAAATGTTTTTAGTATAAAACATGATTTAAATGCTATTATAAGTGTTTGGTTTTACAGTTGATGACAAATTTTGCTTGTCTTAAACTGATCATTCCGTTTGTACAGGAATTACCTCCAAAGTGTCTAAGCCATCTTCCTCTGTCACTAAAGAGGAATCAATGGCAGATCAAGCATGAATCTTTTCCAGTCAACACTCAAACCTCAGAGTAAACCTGAGGCTTTTAAGAGGTCAAGAAAAGTTCAGCAGTGACATTATTTCAAAAGATAAAAATGGTCACAACATTAAGATTTAGAGCTATTCAAAACATTATTCCTTGTTTTACATGCCAAATTATATTCCTTGTACCAGCTAACTAAATTTTTGTTTTATAATTGCAAAAATATACACATTGTAAAAAAGTAAAATCTACAAATACATGGTTTAAAAAGTTAAAAGTTCCATATGATTATATGCCCAGACACTGTAAATTGCTCAACATATATTTGTAAAAATCTTCAACTGCTTGTACCTGTATGCATTCCTGCTTAATATATTTTATAGATATAGTTATATTTTAATTGTGTATCTATTATAGCAAATATATTTATTTTAATTTGTTAAATGTATTTTGTTGTTTCAAAATTGTTCTTCCCACATATGAAAAAATATCCTTTTTATTGAGTGTTTCTATGATTTGATCAATGTAGCTAACAGTTTTATCAATTCTAATTTTATTTGATAAAATAAAATATGTGATTAATGATATGATATGACGTGATTAATTTTTTATAATTGCTACTCTTCTGTAACTCCATGAGTTATTAAAGCTAATTATGGCATATCTCCATATTATTGAAGGCTATACATTTTTTAACCAAAAAAAAAAGAAAAAAGAGACAGAGAGAAAGAAATCAAAGAAGAGAGGAAGGGAGAAAAAAGATTATACAACCCTTTTGGTAATAAGTGTCCAAAGTAGCACCCCCCCACACACACACACACTTTTTATTTGATAAGGGTTTTCTTATGTTGCCCAGGCTAATGCCAAGCTCTTGGCCTCAAACAATCTTCCTGCCTCAGCCTCCCAAAGTGCTGGGATTACAGGTGTGATCCACTGTATCCGACCAGTAGCACTTCTATTTTTTTTTTTGAGTCGGAGTCTCACTCTGTTGCCCAGACTGGAGTGCGTTGGCCACTCCTGGTCACCGTAGCCTCGACCTGCTGGGCTCCGGCGGTCCTTCCGCCTCAGCCTTCCAAGTAGCCAGAATTATAGGCATGTGCTACCACGCCCAGCTGATTTTTTGATTTATTGTAGAGATGAGGTCTCACTGCCCAGGCGGGTCTCGAACCCGCTGCTCAGGCAATCCACTCACCTCAGCCTCCCAAAGGCGCGGGATTACAGGCTGAGCCACCGAGCCCGGCTCAGTAGCACTTCTTAATAGGACAAAACATTTTTTCTATTAAAAACATCACCAATTAATTATTTTTTTTCTAGGCAATTTGGTGGCCATTAGGAAGTACAAGCAATTTCTTAGATGAGTCTAGTCTAACTTAAAGAAGCACATGCTGATATACTACCTCCAAAAGTGACCTGATTTATGTGTTTTAAAGTTATTACCATAAAACATTCATTGATTTTTTTTGGAAGAAAATTTTTAGAAAAACATTTTAAAAACATGAATCACGTAAGTAAGTGATGAAATTTAGACAACAGATTTGACTGAACCTTTCTCTGCAAAATATGTAAAACATATTTTAAAAGTTCCTCAACCAAAGAGTCATTTTAAAATGGTAGTTGAACAATTTTACGTGAATCCTGAATTGCTTTTCCCCGAAGGACTCTTAAGTCTTGGAATTTTGACAACGTGAAATTTTCAACCTAACACTCTTCTTACCTGTTAAAGGCTTCTGTTGTTTTAGAAGAACCTTAGTTACCAGTTTTACATCTACTGGCTTTTTATGGTGCTGAGCTTAGGGATAATGCTTTCTCACGCTGTTTTTTTTTTTTTCTTCTAATTTTTGAGATTTGACGTTGACTAGATGGTATGCACTGAGAAAAATCTGATTAGAAAGAAACTGGAAATGAAAATCATAAGCTTCCTCTGCTCCAAGAATAAATTTGACAGAGCCTCAGTCCTCCCAAAAGGTACAAAGTGACCATTTCTTATTGACTTTCCAAATGCTTTTACAGATAATGACCTCAATTAATCCTTGCCTGAGATCACACAGATTAAACCACAATGCTAACTCAAACTAAGCAAACAACTCACCCCAATATAACATTAACTCTATTAGGAAATCAAAATTGCTTTGTCCTTGTTTAGAGACGTGACCATGCGTTTCACATTTTGACAGACAAGAATGCTTGGGAATAAACATGAGAAAACCTACGAAAAAAAGTCAAAACTGATCTGAATCTCCTAGAAAAATCTCTCTAATTTTAATGCGTTCTGTTGTCCATGGGGATATGTACAGTGTACAAAGGAAGTGAAAACATTTTAAATCAAGTCTCCTTTCATCCTAAGTAGTGGAGTAGTTTACCTTTTTACATGTTTTCTATGTTTCTTGTGTGAATCAGGACAGGAAAGTGTTCATGTTTATCTTGAAATCTCTTCCTAATTCCTATTCCACCAAGACCACAGAACACGTTTTCAAGCAGTAAGATCCTTTACACATGTCGTTTTTAGATAAACAACAATAATCAGAGTTGATTGACAGTGAATAAACATTTATCATAATAATCACCGATGTACAATTAGCAGATGGTTTCTACCTTGTCCCAAAACACAAAACATTTTAGTCATGGAGGAATTCTTACCTTTTTGCATGTTTATTCGTTTTAAGGAGTGAGCGACTATTATACATTTGAGGTCAAATTCCGGCCTCTCCGCAAATATCACTGTTTTGGTTTCTCAGTCATCACGTTTTAGATCTGTGACTAATATACAATTTCCTTATCTCAGCTATTTTGGTAGTGGATCTTGTGCTAACAAATGCCAGGAGAAGCTTTCTGGGCCTCTAATGATTTTTGTTTAATGCAAATGGGAGCCACAGGCGAAACCCTACCAGCAAACACCTTTTCCGTGCTTTATTTACTGATAAATGATTTGGTGACGTTTACTATTTTACTTGCAGGTAAGGAAATTGGGGTTCAAAAAGAATAGATACGTTAACTGAAACCAACTTGTTAACTGAGGCAGAGTCAGGATTTAAAGTCAAATATGGTCAAGAGCTCGGTGGCTCAGCCTGTCATCCCGCGCCTGTGGGAGGCTGCGGTGAGTGGACTGACTGAGCCCGTGGGTTCGAGACCCACCTGGGCAACTTGGCAAGACCTCATCTCCACAATAAATCAAAAAATTAGCTGGGCGTGGTAGCATGCGCCTGTAGTTCCAGCTACGTGGAAGGCTGAGGCGGAAGGATCGCCCCGGAGCCCAGCAGTTCGAGGCTGCGGTGACCGGGAGTGGCCACTGCATCCAGTCTGGGCGACAGAGGGAGACTCCAACTCAAAAAAAAAAAAATTGAAGTCAAATATGTTTAACTCTAAAGCCCACAAGTATCTCATTAAGCCAAGTTGCAGCTAGGAAATCTGCCTTTCCCAGACTCCCATCAAAGAATGAAGGTGTTGGCTGACATCTGGATCTGGAGCTTCAGCCATGCTCTTCCACCTGAATAGGCCTAGGCTCCCTAGTGGGTTTGGGTCCCATCTGCAGTAGCTCCAGATGAGATCAAGTGGCTTGCATTTCCCTGATGAGAACACACTGTACACTCCATACTGTCTATTCACCACAATCCACCCAATAAACCTTGTTTCGTTGGAGTCGATCCCTTCTTCATGTAAAAGCTTCTCTCTCTCTCTCTCTTTTTTTTGAGTCAGAGTCTCACCCTGTTGCCCAGGCTGAAGTGCAATGAGGGGCTGAAGTCCACCCCTGCTACATCCACTGGGCTTATGCCACCCTTCCGCCTGAGTCTTCCAAGTAGCTGGAACCACAGGCGTGCACTACCACACTCAGCTAATTTCCTGATATATTGCAGAGCGAGGTCTCACCGAATTGCCCAGGCTGGTCTCGAACCCCTGGGTTCAGGCAATCCACTCGCCTCAGCATCCCAAGGTGCTGGGGTTATAGGCTTGAGCCACCGCGCACCGTCTATGTAAAAGTTTCAAGTGGCAAACCCCAGCGTCTCCTGAAAGGACTGTCAGGGAGGCATAGCTGCCTCTCCAGCCTCTTTCCCGGTTCCTCCCTCCTCCTCAGCAGGAGGTCTCTGACCCTCCTTCCTGTCTCTCCTACAAATGGGCCAATCTCAACGTCCCAGAGCGTGGCACTTGCCATTCCCTCCCTTTGGAACCATCTTGCTCTGAACACACGCAGGTCTTCTTTCATCTCCTCAGACAGTTTTCGTTTGATCCGCCACCACCTCTGAGAGGCCTTCCCTGACTTGTTTATTGTTGTTTTCTTTTTGCAACAGAATGTAAGCAGGGGAATGGTCTCATTCATCACTCTATCTTCAGTTATTTAACAGTGATGTGACCATAGTTTGCAATCAAATATTTGTTGAATGAATGCAGGCATGAATCAATGAATTATGCATCTGACTCATAAGTGCTCCAAATGCTATTTCTATTGGTATAACAGTAATATCCCTCCTTACAAAACAATTTGTGAATCTCTTGTAAAACTCTACATGTAATTCCCATATGACCTGACAATTGTACATCTGGGTATTTATTTTAGAAAAATGAATTTTTATCATCACATGAAACCTGCACACAAATGAGAGTGGCTTTATGGATCATAGTGCCATGCTGAAAACAAGCCAGGTGCCCTTCAGTGGGTTGAAGAGTCAAACTATTGTACCTATTTAAAAGTTAACTATTCCAAAATGCCAGAGAACACCACTCAATAATAAAAAGAAACAAACCCACTGATTACAGTCACCCACTTAGACGAGTCTCCAGAAAATTATGCTGCAGGAAAAAGCCAGACACACAAGTTATGCGCTGAATTATTCCATGTGTCTATCATCCTGGGAAATACGAAATGATAAAGATGGAGAACAGTGGCTATCAGGGGTTAGGAATGGAGGAGGAGAACAGAGAAGTGGGTGAGATGATAGAAGGTCAAGATGAGGGATCCTTGTAATGGTTGAATGGTTCTGTATCTTGACTGAGGTGATGAATGCATGAACTTATATGGGTGATAAGCTTGTGCCGAACTCAACACACACACATACATGAGTATAAGTAAAGCTAAGAAATCTGAACAAGACTGGTGAATCGTATCAATGTCAATATCCTGGTTGTTATATAATTATACATGTAATATAATTTCGCAGGATGTTAACTTTGGAAGAAGCTGAGGAAAGGGTACACAGGATCTTTTTAAATATTCTTTTAAAAAGCTGTGTGACTATGCTGTTCCTTCCAAATACAAACTTTAAAGTTAAAAAATAATATGTCCTTGAATTATGACTAATGTTGATCGATTAATTAATTATTTAAAAATGGATCCACTGCTGCCCACAAGCAATACTGAGATAAGTTGTGTTAAACAACCCAATCTTATATTTACATTGAGATTTATCATACTATTGAAAGAAGATTATTTCTGTATCTTCCTCTCTAGAATATCCTCATTTTGTGTTCCTCTACTTTCAAATCCAGAGTCAGGCTCCTTTATTCACTTGGAATATGCATTTGTGCAGAAGCCCTGGGAAAGACTGCTTGTAACAACTGCCTCAATCATTGGTCATGGTCAAGTTGGGAGGTTAACTCAAATTTCTAAAAATATAATCTAGAAAACCATAGCTAATTCAAGTCACAATTAGGTAAGTGCCATGTAGTGATTATAGGTGACAGTGTGTGTCCATGGCTTTACCATGACTGGTTCACACCTAAGCACAGAAACATCAGTTAGTTAGTTGAGGTCTCTGGGGGAAAAGGACACTCAAACCTTTGATTCTAACATTTTCCTTTAATCCAGATCTAAAACTTCTACTTTGAATCCATGAAACTGTCAAGTTTAATTACCGTGCCATCTCTTCCATTTTGATAGGAAGCAAAATTTTTTTCCTTGGAAAAGAGCAGGACTTTGAAGTCAGCAAAAATTAGATTTGAAGACTACTTCTACCAATTATTAATTGACTATGAAACCATAAGAAAGTCATGTAACCCCATGCCACCTCTCATGTCTTCTCATAACCCTCCCTTAATAATCCCGTACCCTCCCTATCTTATCCCTTTCCTCCCAACTCTGATTTGAGTTTGCCCTTGTATAGCCCTTCATAATCTCAATTCCATGCATTCCATCCTCTGACCAAACTTACTCTCTTTCCATGCACATTTAGTTTCTTTTACTTTAGGTAACAAGTATTTGACCACATCAAGACTTCTTTCCTATCCTCTAACCGCTCTATTTTATTTTCTGAAAGTTTATAGTATTGCATGTCAGTAAAACAGTTTTCAGCATTTTACTTTTGTCTGTGTTTCATTTTGAAAAGTTTCTATTGCTAAGTCTTCAACTTCATTCACCTTTTCTTCTGTAGTATTCTATCTGCCATAATCTCCTTCTGTATGCTATTTTACACATTTATTTGTCAGTTTTATGTGAATACTTGTTTACATATTTTACTTCTTTCCTCATCGATTTTATGATGTATTCTTTCTTCTTGTGACATATACAGCACATTTATCATTGCCATTGTCATATACTTCTCTAAATACTATCATCTTTATTACTTCTAGGTCTGTGTCTATCAATTAATTTTTTCTAATTTAGCTAAAGGCCCAAATTTTCCTGCTTGTTTATAAACGTGGTCATTCTTGCTTGGACGACAGACATTGTGTTGGATACATATATATCTACAATCCAACCAGCTGATGTTTCAAAGTATTGTAAGGGTAGGGAGAATCCAGTTTAATTATTTTTTTCATGTGGATATTTACAGGCCATTGTACCATTTATTTAGATGATAGTCACTTCCACTATGGGGCTACAGTTTCTTCTTTGTCATAATTTAAATATCCATATGTGCATATTGTTTCTAGTCTCCCTCTTCTATCCCATTGGCCTATTTCTGTTTTCCTTTCCCAGCATGCCATCTTAATTGCTGTGGCTTTAGACAAAATTTTAAAACAACTTAACCAAAACATGGTAGAGCCTACCTTTTATTCAAAATCGTATCCACCTGAGAATCCAAGAGAATGCCCGCTCTGGACCCAGTTTCAGCACTATTAAAACACAGTATATGTGACTATAAATCACGCATAAACACGAATATAATATTTTCTCATGCCTAGAGTTATATTCATTACATACTTTCAAATATTTTGGCAGACAGACATGTCCTCCAAAACCTTCCTTTTAGCTAGGCACAGAGTTACCACTGGTTATACAGAAACATGTTTCACATCGCTATATAAATGTATGACAGTCCTATTAAAAGTCACCAAAATGAAATTTAACCTTCTGCAGGACTGCATAAAAATTGTTTAAAAATTTCTGTATTCTAATTTTTTATTTTTAAACATGCTACCTCAAGCAACATCAACTACACACTGCTTTCTCACCACAACACTGAACTCTACCAAGATTTTTATTTCAGGAATTTTATCCCTCTACAAAATCATGCACTTACAAATGAAACAGCAAGGGTTACAGTTGTTGATCTTATATTTATTTTTCTAAAGATACAAGCGTTACTGGATTGTCAGAAGCTTCAAACCCAACACTATTAAATGTCTTGCAAAGGGAGTTACGTTTCAAGCCTAAAATGGCGTCAATACGCTCTCACAGAGCAAAAATGAAGAAGCAGGAAGATTGCTGCTCTGCAAATTGTTTTCAATTATTGATCAAAATTGCTGAACTAAACCTCAGGACGTTTACCTGTGTGGATATGAATGTGATTCCTACAGTCTATCAAGGTCACAAAATTCTTGAATCAGATTTTGTCGGTACTCTCGCAAATTCTCTCTACAACCGAGAGACTTGGGCTGTGACAAGACCTTCTTGTGCTTTTTTTTTTACTTTTTATTTTTTTTTTTATTTTAAAGATGTGGGGTACCATTCATGGTTAGGTATACAAATGTTCATTAGGCAGTTACCCTAGTGGATGAGATGTGCCCCCTCCCCTTCCCCAGGCAGATTCCTGCTACTGCCAATCCTGCTTTCCCGCTCCCCTCCCAGCAGTTTCCCACTACTGCCAATCTTTTTCTTATAGTATTACGATAATTGTTGAAGGTCCACTTATTAATGAGAACATGTGATACTCAGTTCTTTGTTTCTGTGAAAAGTTATTCAGTATTATAGACTCTAAGTCCATTTGGGTTGCTATGAAGTTCATGATTTTGTTCTTTATGGCTGCCTGATATTCCATCGTGTATATGTATCACATTTTTTAATCCAGTTCTCTTTTGATGGGCAGCACAGTTGGTTCCATTTTCTTGCTACTGTGAACAATGCTTCAATAAACATACGTGTGCGGGTATCTTTTTTATAGAGTGATTTGAGTTCTTCCAAGTATATTCCCAGTAGGGGGATTGCGGCGTCATATGGAAGGTAGACTTTTAGATCTCTTAGGAATCACCACACTGTTTTCCACAGAGGCTATACTAGTTTACACTCCCACCAGCAGTGTGGAAGTGTTTCCTTTTTGCTACATCCTCTCCAGCATCTGATGCTTTTTGAGTTATTGATGATGGCCATCCTGACTGGAGTTAGGAGGCATCTTTACCTACCCAGCTAAGCTAAGCTTCATCTGTGATGGAGAATTAAAGTCTTTTCCAGCCCTTCAATCCCTTCTTGCACTTTAATAGCACCTTAACCGATGTCCTCATTTTAGGTGTGAGGCCAAATTGGCAAGGATGGCAATGTTCTCGCGAGAATGCAACCCTATTCACATTTGCTAGGAAGTGGCAGAACCTGGGGGGAGTCTATAAGTTCTTGAGGGAAGTTACAACTACCACTAGGGTGGCCATATGGAAAACCACCAACTCTTCCTTCTGAGGAGTCCATCATTGCCCTGTAGAAGAAATAGTGGCAGTTAAAACCAGATCCGAAAAAAATAGGCCCTGGACTGTTCTCTTTGGTAGCCTAAAGACTGTACACAAGGCAGTTCCCCCATCTCCCACTCAGGCATTAAAAAAAGGGAATCTACAGACTCCTGGAACAGCATCAAATATGTGTGATCCAGGGACAGATAAGATTCTCTGAACTCAGTAAGTCAATGCCTCACTCTCCAGTCCACAGTCATTAGTGAGGTTGGGTATATTATCATAGCTGTTCTGGTGTGTACTAAAGTTAATCTCTTTGTTTTTTTTTTTTTTAATAATTGAAATGCTGAAGGTGAGTTTATGTTCCAGGTTATTTGTGTTTTCCTAATTATCGGTGGGACCTATTCTGCCAGAGCTAGTCTGGTTATCTGGGAAACTCTGTGGTCTAGTTTCTCAGCGCCAGTTACAGCTCCTCCCGCTTTCTAAGTTCACTGCCTTTTGCTGGTGAAGTTCGAGGGTTGTGCTCTACCTGTGGCCAACACAGAGAAGTCAGTTTAACAACATAGTTTTTTTCATGGCCGTAAAAGAGTCACAGAGCTGACCACGAGGTCTTCCTCATGTGATGAGGTCACTCACGTCATCCTGTGCCTTAGGGAACCCAGAAATTCTGGCTTAACCACTATTTTCATGTGCACCTTATCAGGGAGGTAAACTTAAGGACTTTCACACTGAAAACCTCTTCTCAGCTGCAATTTTTAGCTCAAAATTTATTTCAACCTGAGATGGCATGGGTATCACAGTGACTGACCACCAGGATATCTTGCACACTGAAAGACTATCATCCGGTTTTTGTTCATACTGTCTGACTTAAGGTTGTCCACAATTTTCAAAGAATCTAGGAGAAATAACTCCTCCCAAGAGTGAATTCTTAGGGCCCACTCTCTGTTTAATATCTGAAATAGCAGGTGCATCCATGATGAATTGGATGCCCTGTCTAATACTCCTCTCTATAGACTAATTGTGTTTTTATGTGAAGGCATCTCTTGGGGAAGGGTGCTTGCTGGTCCAAATTCCCGCATACCCATGAACTCAAGGGAATGGGCTGCTGCTTTGCCACTCTGGATACAATTTGGCAGAGAAGCTGATGAAGCTTTGTCTCAGCTGCTGCGCCCTGAAGGAATTCTTTGTGTGTCACTTTGCTTCTGGGCCTGCTCACGGGGGAAGGCGTGAAGAGTGTCTTTGATTCTAGGTACTGATCACATGCCTTCAAATCCAATTCAGACGCAGATGAGGGGCTTCCAGGGGACATCTATGGCATCTCTTTCCCTCTGCACAAGGGTGGAGTTTACATCACGTGATACCATGTGGCAAATGCCTTGCCAATCCCACTGTCACTGCCTTGTTACCAGCTGGATTGATTAAGTTCACGGTCTGCCACTGAGAGCAGGGTTCAGGGTTGTGCTCTACATGTGGCCAACAGAGGGAAGTGGGCTTAACAAAATAGTTTTTTCATTGCCATAAAACAGTCACAGAGATGACCACAAGGTCTTTGGTTGCTGAGTTGCTGGATGGTCTGTTCAAAGTATCCAAGAGAAGCATACTGCTGAACTTTGCCCCCTGGCCACTTCTTCTCAACTAGGGGAGGGATTGATCCCTCTACAACCAGACCAGCAGCAGGAAAGGAAGTGAAAATATCCATGTTGTTGAAAGGTACCTATAGAAACCTAGAGGAAACTTAGCTTATTCTTAGTTTAGTCTTTTTGCCTGGGCATAACCATTAGAAAGCGTTCAGACATTCTACTATAGAATAAGCAGCAACCTATCCCATCCCCCCTTGACAAATCTCCATCAGATGCAAGACCAGGACAGCCTTTCAATTTCATGGTTTAGCATAATAATCGCTAAAAAACTTTTAGGTTCCTTGTCAAGGCTGAAGATCAAATATCACCCTTTGGCTGGCCAAAATTATAAAAGTGATAATACGACCACCTATGGTCAAGGAATTTGTGAGTTGCAAATGTCTGTGTTTGTGAATTGCAAATGTCTAATGAATCTCTTGCAGGACCCCCTCCCCCAGGGTTAAGCGAATCAGTGCTTTGTGACCTATATGACACAAATAAATCCCACCATGGCAGTAATCATGTGACTAACCCACCCATCTGCCTGCTGTCTGTCACCTGACGTCAGTGCCTGCGCTTGCCTGATGACATGGAGCAGACCACCACTCAATCACCTTAATGATCTTCCCCCATCACGGGGAATGCTTAAAAGGACTCAACCACAAGCAGCTAAGGGCCATTGCCCTGCTAGACTCTGGTGTGGCCATGAGCTCTTTGAGTCATGGCGGTCGCCACACTTCCTGATTTTGGCCCCCTCTCCCACCTTGGAGAGCCGAATCTTCTTTCTCCCTTCTCTCTCTAGTTTACTTTTAAATAAACGTTTCTTTTTTAGTCTTTTTGTGTGTTACAATTCTTTGCACTTACTTGGATCTCTGAGTTACCGGTCCTAATGCCTCTCCTCCCCTTTCTATCCACCCTCACCCTATTCAGACCCTAACAGTTGTCTATTTCTCTTCTTCCTCCAACCTATCCTACCCTGCCACCCTTCTCCATTTCCCCAGTTTGCTTATAGAACTATCATCTTCACTTCTGAAAGACACTTTCAATAAATACAGAATTTTTATTTATTTAACAGCACAAGCGTCTCCCCGTTTGTCTGCTGTCGTTTGTGACTTCAGCTAAAATGCCTGCTGTCCTCCCCAGCTTTGCTCTTCTGTACACAATGTGTGCCTCCCTCCACGCTGCTGATTTTATTTATTTATTTTCAATCATCGGTCTTCAGAAACTCGATTCTTCCGTGAGTTGTCATGCTTTCTTTACGTTCCTTCAACTTGTGTTTCGTTGAGCTTCTTCCCTTTGTGGTTGCATACATTCCACAAAATTTGGAAAGCGTTTGACCATTACTTCTCCACATTTTTTTTCCTCCCCTTTTCTAAGACTCTCATTATACAATATTTAACCACTTGACAGTACGCCACATGTGATTCCTTGAATCTTTTCAATCTGACTGTGCATCTCGTATATTTCAAATATTTTAAATATTAATTTTTTAATTTCAGAAGTTTCATGTTGGCCTTTTAAAAATTCTTCCATTTCTCTCCTTATCATCTTACCTTCTTGAGCATATGCAGATATTTACAATGGTTGCTTTAGCATGTTAGCTTGCCTGATACCATTATCTATATATATCTTTTCCTAGGTGTGTTTCTCTTGTTTTTTCTTCTGGTTAAGATTCACAATTTTCTTAATTGGATGTCTGATTCTTTCTACCTGGAGGCCAAATATTGCCAATTCTTTGTTATTAGGTATTCAATTTTTTTGTTGTTTCTCTTTAAAAAGTGTTGTTGTTTATGATACACAATTGTTACTTGAAACCTGTTTTATGTTTTTGAGCTGTGCTTTTAAATTTCATTTGAGTAGGTGCATAGAAAGCCTTATTCGGGGACAAATTTAACTTCATTATGAGATTAAATCCTTCTGAGGTCTCTACCTCCATTCCATAAACTGTAGTCTTTCTGTCCATCTGAAGGAAACATGAACATTCATAGCTATATTAGTTTTTGGAATTGTTTCGTGGACTTCTCTCTGGATATTTTTTTACTCGGTTGCTTCTCTCACTTATACAGATCAGTACTCAGATAAAGGCGTGAGGGGACCCACAAGACACTCTCCAGGCTTCTCTTTCTGTTCATTTTTCTTGCACCAGCCAAGAAGAGGTAGGACACCAGACAGCAAAGCTGAAATACAAGCCGTTTATTAGGGAGTCAGGAATTGCAATTCAGAAGGCATAGATTTGGCTAAAGGACAAATTGTGTATCAAAGAGAAGGAGATTAGTAGGAGTTTTGAAAAGAAAGCTAAGGATGTTTGAAAGAATTACCACTGATTAAGTTGGCTGGCTTAGTACATGAATGTATAGTTCATTGATTGTTGCTGTTCAAGAGTTGAAGTGATGTTTTCTAGGATGTTGTGGTTGTAGCAGTTTGGCCCAGTTCAAAAGATCAAGGAAAGGTCCCAAGTTTTTGCAAGATTGCTAGACATTCAGGTAGTCCTTCATAGAATAGTTTCCTAATTACATTTTAGAGTTCTGAACCAGAGTGACACCATTTTTCACAACACATTTTATGTTTTCTCCTTTTCATTAATGTTTGACATGAGGAAGTGTAGCTGATCAACTAATTATCACTTGATCGGTCACAGATCTGTTATTGCTTTTTCTTGGAGCTAGAAATGCCTGTTTCTAGAGTGTCATGTTCCATAAAAGGAGTTGTGGGAAGTTAATGTGTGTCCAAGGCTTCAGAGATTGGCCAAATTTGGGTAATAAGGGAGCCGATCTAACTGGGGCCTGCATGAGTCTATGGTTATTAGCTGTATATCAGAAGATGCATATATTTAATTAACCATGTCTAAACCTTGCAGCATCATGATTTTAATTGAGTAGGTTAGCAGCAAAAGAAAATTGAGATACTCCAAGTCCTCCCAGTTCCTCAGTTTCTGGGTTCCCTTGATTGCAGTTTCCAGAAGAGCTAAGCAGCTTTGATATCCTGCTCATAGTACCAAAACTGTAGGAACAAAAGGAAAACGTCTTTGCTCTCTAAGATTTGCCAACAATCAATTGAAAAAAGATTAATAGGTGAAAAGACATATAAATGTTATTAAGGTACATGGGGTAACCACAGAGTGGTCACCTCCAACTCTTAATGGGGTATAGAAGTGTATATACCCTTATTTATAGGCGAGGAAGATAATGGAACATACAGAAATTTAGGAAGAATGAATGGACCAGGGAGACATAAATGAACTTGTCAATGATTTTCTTTGAAATTTTAAGGTACCCCAAAGTCAGGTATTATCTTGTGAAAAAGTTTATCTTTGATAAAGTTGAATATTTCAGTCTTCTTTTTTGAAATAATTAAAGAGACGTCAAGGAGGGGATAGATGGCAGTTTTGTTTCCTTTGGTGAGCTTTCTTGGTCAAATAAGAAAATTCCAGAGAAAGTCTCTCCTACCTCTATGGGCGAAGAACAAGTCAAGGTCTGAGGCTTATTTCTGAGGCCTTTCAGATTTCAAGGCACTCAGTAAGCCCAAGTGCCATATTTTTGGGAATCATTTTGGTTCCCCAACATTTTTCTATCTGATATATCCCTAGAAGTTTCACATGCTAAAGGCTGAGTTGGTGGTCATGGAGAGAAACCCTGAGGTAATAGCTTAGTGGTAAAGGATCTCATTAAACCAGTCTCCCATTTATGAAAGGGGGCCAGTTCAATTAAATAGCCGTGTGTCATTTCAGGAGGAGGCACTGCACGCAGACTCTCAGAAGAAAAACAAAGGAAATGTTTAGATTAGCCTATAAATCATATTTTGTTTTAAGTCTGAAGGGCAGTCAGTTGAGATTTCTAGATGTGAGACTGGAAGCATCTTCAGTTGCAATGGAACTAGGCAGTGGCAACCTGGCAGATTTTTCTGATATGTAGTTTGTACATCATAATGTTGCTTATCCATGAGCATCAGCTTGCAAGACCTCAGGAAAAAGGTAGTTGCAATTCTAGTGAGTCCAAGT
The DNA here is from genome assembly GCF_000164805.1 of Carlito syrichta. Taxonomy (NCBI): domain Eukaryota; kingdom Metazoa; phylum Chordata; class Mammalia; order Primates; family Tarsiidae; genus Carlito; species Carlito syrichta. The sequence continues at coordinate 156,668 of NW_007084075.1, forward strand.
CAGGAAACTGAATGAAAATTTTGAAAGCATTAGTTTGGATACTCATAGCCAGGAAAAAAAATCAAGGTCCAGTACAAATTGTAGACAAATAATAAAAACTCAGAAACAATGGTCCAGGCTAAAATCAAATATCATGTGTACTCTAATTTTCTTCTGAGACCTAGTTTGTCTCTCTCCATTCCTTCATTTCTACCATAGAGAAGTAATGGTAAGACCAGTTTATTTTCAAAATACATTTTAGTTTCATTCTATCTGACCTGATTATTTGATAAATTCTGTAAGAATAATAATTGACTAAATAGGTTCTCTTTAAGTTATCTTTGCTGGAATTTTTCTTACAAATACATTCAAATTGGGCTTCTAAAAGTTATCAAGGCTAAAAAACTAAGCCAAGGATTTGTCATCAGATTGTGACTATAATATTTGTGTGAACTGGATGAATTTCTCTTGTGAAAGCTGTTAAAATCAAAATATACTCACTAATATTAAAACAAAACTCCTCCAACAAATAGACCCAGCGAAGATCATGAAGAGAGGGTGTTCATGCTTATATGCTTGATTTTTTAAAAAACACAAAAGACTACACAAACCACAGCCTTGCACGAAGACCATCACAATTTTATACCAAAGAAAGTACTTTTACAAGAACATCTGCCCAACCACTGCCTGTTCAGCCATGGACAGGCATCATTCTTGCTAATGATCTTTGTGGCCAAGGATAATTATCTCAAATCAATTATAAAATTCTCTTTATTTAAAAAAAAATCCCTTTATCTGTCTTTACTTCCCTGAATATGAACATAGCTTACATGTGTATTCCCATTACAATATTCTATTTCCAAGTAAAATATCTTTGTTTCTTTTCTTTGTTGTTTGTTTTTTAGAGACTCTCTGTTATTGAGGTTGATGCTCTATTCTGAAGGTTTCCAGAATATCTTGAGGTTCCTGGACCTGCCAGAAAGTGATAAATTCTTTACTTACTACAAGGTCAGGAAACTTGCACAAGAACCATGTAGACAGCAGATCTTGTTAGTCTTTTTCCAAGTCTATTGATTTTATAAAGCCAACTTCAATGACTCAGGCAGCCTGTTTATATATAAAAAGATGGCATTCTAGTCAAAGCCTTGGTAAAAATAACAAGTGTTTCCAATTGTGTCCTGTTACAAAAAAAAATCGATTTTTATTGAACTTATACAAATCACTATATTGCCATAAAATAATGATAATCATAAGTAGTTTCAGAATTCTGGAGAAACTGGGTAAAGAGAAAAGCAAATATTTCAATATTCCTCACAAAAGCATATTTTACTCAATTTCTGTAAGCTACAAATAGCTATAAAAAATTTATTCAGGAGGAGGAACAAGATGGCGACAGCATAGGCGAACTGGTGAGATTCTCTGAACGTGAGTTCCCAAAAAGGCTATTACTTCTCTTCCCCCATTCCCCAGCCCACCACCAACCGTGCTGGTGCCAAGCCTGGGAACTTCGGTCCCATGCAGGGCCAGATATTATGGCCCCCCCCACTGCTGCTGTTCTCTGGACCCAACCCCCTCCAGATCCCTCCCCGGCTGCATTGTCTCCAGCCCGGCACCCGGCACCAAGCCGCCGGTCACACAGGGAGGTTCTGGGTGCCCGCCCCTCAAAGACACCGGTCCCATTCCTGGCTGAAGTACCCTGTGGGGGGCCCAGCGCCACTCTCGCCGCTCACCACTGGCCCTTTGGAACTTTGGAGCTCTGGAACTCTGGGCCCACCCTGGCTGAGGCACTCAGCATGAGACCCCAAGCCAGAGGACCCAGACAAGCGGAAAAAAACAGATCTACTTAAACTGCCACACCATTCTCCGTGCAGAGACTTCCATTGATCCACCCACCTATCAACAAACTTTACCTCATTTCCCAAGGTCTGATATTGCAGCCCCCTGATGCTGCTATAACACTGTGTGCATGGGAGTCTTAGGTCCTAGCCACCTCCGGCTTCCTCCCCGGCTGCATTGTCTCCAACCTGGCACCCGGCACCAAGCTGCTGGTCACACAGGGAGGCTCTGGGCGACCGCCCCTCAGAGACACCAGTCCCATTCCTGGCTGAAGTACCCTGTGGGGGGCCCAGAGCCACTCTCGCTGCCCACTGCCTGCCCTTTGGAGCTTTGGAGCTCTGGAACTCTGGGCCCACCCTGGCTGAGGCACTCAGCGCAAGACCCCAAGTCGGGGGACCCAGACAAGCAGAGAAAAGCAGATCTGCTTAAACTGCCTTGCTATTCTCCAGGCAGAGACTTCCATTGCCCCACCCACCTATCAATAAACTTTACCTCCGTTCCTAAGGCAACAGCGTGAAACAGGAGACAAAGCCCCACCCCTACGCTGCAATGAAAAACAAAAGGGAGGGGCTGGAATCGGAGATCAGAGAAGTGTCTCTAGTCTGTTCGCTTATTTTGACTTATGATTTTATCATTGAAACTGTTGGTTTAGATCATGTTTGTTGTTTACCTTCTGACTTACACTGTTCCTCAATTTTATTGGCCTGTCTGTGTGTAGCTATCAGTACTCTTTAGGGAATCTTTCTTACTTGTCTTTCTTCACTTCTTCCCGGCCCTGTGTCTCTTTCTCACCTGATAGTTGGTATGTATATCTGTTTTCCCTCTCACACTTCTCTCTTACTAACTCCCTATTGATCCCCACTTCCTCCATTATTTTCCTCTTTTAAACTCCCCTTTTTAAATCTGGTACCAAGATTACATACTGCTGAAGAGACAGACTGTAAAGCAGAGGGAAAAGTGAACAAAGCCAGAAGACCCTCATAAGGAAGAACAGGACTTTGCAGAAGAGAAATAAAAGCAACCCCACCTTCCCTCAAAAACAGAATTAAAGAAGGGGAGGGAAAGGGGGAGAGGGAGAAAAATCTATAGAAATGAAGAAAAATCAAAAGAAGAGTATGGGTCTCTCCCAGATGCCTGAGAGAGCAGACACTGAGAAAACTGACTTTGGAATGCAAACAATGAAAAGCCCCCAGAATGAAGGGTCTCAAACTGCAAATGTAGATACAAGACAATAATGGAGAGATGAAAAAGAATTCAGAAGACACAAGAAGGAACTAGGAAGGAGCTGATATCTGAGATAACAGTAATAAAGAATACTGTGAATGATATAAATAACAAACTGATAAGCATGGAAAGCAGAAATACCCAAGCAGAAGAAAGAATCTCAGAGCATGAGGACCAAAATATAGAAATAACCCAAATTCTTAAAAACATAGAAATTCAGCTCAAAAAGACAGAATAAAACTTTCAAGAGATGAATGACTACCTCAAGAGGGCTAAGCTAAGAGTAATCAGACTCCCTGAGGCAGAAAGAGAAACAGAGGCCACATTGGAACAAACTTTCCATGAGATCATTCCAGAAAACTTTCCTTATCTAATCAGTGATGCAAAAATTTGAACACAAGAGATTCAGAGAACCCCTGCAAGACAACAAATGAGGAGATCAACTCCTAGACACATAATAATTCGCCTTAATAAAGTAGGCATAAAAGAAAAAATCCTAAAGGCAGCAAGAGAAAAAGGCCAGATCACCTACCATGGAAGACCAATCAGAATACCAGCAGATTTATCTGCAGAAACTCTGCAGGCTAGGAGGGCTTCGAGCCCTATCTTCAAAGTCCTAAAAGATAAACAGTTTCGACCAAGAATAACTGACCCAGCCAAGCTAAGCTTCATCAGTGAGGGAGAATTAAAATCTTTCCCAGTAATCCAATACCTAAGAACTTATGCTGCCACCAAACCATCTCTACATGAAACACTTAAGAAAGTACTACACACAGAAGAAAAGGAAAAAAGAACAACGTTCCTCACAAGAGTACAGGGAAAAGAATAAAATATACACGAACCAACACCAAAACCAAAAGAAAGACAAAAAAAAAGAAAAAAGAAAAAACCAAGTGGAAGAACAACAACTCAATAAGAACTCCATGATAGGGACGAACTCTCACATTTCAATAATTAGTCTGAATGTGAATGGACTAAACGCACCACTGAAAAGACATAGAATGACAAAATGGACAAAATATCACCAGGCAACAATATACTGCCTTCAAGAGACCCATCTCACTAGAAAGAACGTACACAGAATCAAAGTAAGAGGATGGGAAAAAATTTTCAGGCGAATGGAACACAACAGAAAGGAGGAGTCGCGATCCTAATTTCAGACAAAATACCATTTAAGCTACCAAAAATTTAAAAAGCTACAGAGGGTCACTACATAATGATAAAAGGTTCACTCCATCAACAAGAAATATCTATCCTAAAGATATATGCACCCAACATAGGTGCAACTTCTAGGAAAACTAAAGAAAGACATTGACTCTAACACCATCATACTGGCGACTTTAACACCCCACTCACAACCCTAGACAGAACATCAGGACAAAAATTCAGCAAGGAGATCCGGAACCTCATTGAGACTCTGGACCAAAAGGACTTAATTGATACCTACAGAATACTCCATCCAAAGACCACAGAATACACATTCTACTCATCACTGCATGGAACATATTCTCAGATCAACCACATAATTGGACATAAATCAAGCATAAGCAAATTTAAAAGGACTGAAATTCTACCGTGCACCTTCTCGAACCACAGTGGAATAAAAATAAACATTGACA
>NW_007084075.1:162585-163182 GCF_000164805.1 Carlito syrichta
TACGGGGAAACATACCTCAAAAATGGTAAAAGCCATTTACGGAGAAACCCCACAGCCAGCATACTCCTAAAATGGACAAAAAATTGGAACCCAGTTCCCCCTGAAAACTGGAACTAGACAAAGGATGCCCACTCTCTCCCCTCCTGTTCAACATAGTATTGGAAGTCCTGGCTAAAACAATCAGAGAAGAGGAGGCAATAAGAAGTATTCAAATAGGAAAAGAGGAAGTCAAGTTATCTCTCTATGCAGATGATATGATTGTGTACCTTGAAAACCCAAGAGAATCTGTTAAAGGCCTCCTTACATTGATAAAAGCCTTTGGCAAAGTCTCAGGATACAAAATAAATGTACAAAAGACAATCACATTTCTCTATAATAAACAAACAGAAACCCAAATAAAAAACACAGTTCCATTCACAATAGCCACAAAAAAATGAAATACCTTGGCATCTTCCTAACCAGAGACGTGAAAGACCTTTACAATGAAAATTACAAAACACTGCTCAAAGAAATCAAAGCTGACACGAGCAAGTGGAAAAATATCCCATGCTCATGGATCGGAAGAATCAACATTGTGAAGATGTCCATCTTACCTAA
>NW_007084076.1:0-749 GCF_000164805.1 Carlito syrichta
ACTAGTTTCATAGTTGTAAATCCAAAGACTGTCAACAAACTAGAAGATACCTGATGAGCCCACCTGTCCTCCCCCAACTCAAGAGAAGCATTCATGTGCACATAACATGGAATTCTATCCTCTTAAAAAAACATTATTTGAAGACCAAGAGTTTGTCCCTGAGGAAAATAATTTATTAGCAGGTAGCAAGTGAGACAAAGAAATCTTTTCAATTGAGATAAAACGATGATGGAGCTAGAGATTACGCTGCTTTATATTATTAACTAAATGCTTCTTCATCAATAAGTAAATAATATTTTGTCCCAATGTTGACTGTCAAGGCAAGCAGTGAGAAAAGTCATATAAAATGAACTTTTAAGTTTTGAACTTTTAAGTGAAGCGATTCTAGCAAATCTCTCCAAATATCATAACCAACATTTCAAAATAAGACTTTTTTTAAGGACATTTATTGTAAAGGAAAACTTTGAAATTGGGCTTACTCCAAGGAAAAACTATTTTAAAACATTTCATAGATCTCCAGTTATTTTTTTCTTTATTTCAGATGGAAAAACGTCTTTTTAAATAATGTGTCATACTGACCCCTCATTATCCTCTCAGAAGCCTATGCTAGCTATGATATCCTAGGAAGAAATTACAGCATAGGCAAAAACATATCAGCAAAAGCTAATTCATATATTCTTTAGGTTAAAAAAGCAATGTCAGCCGGCCTCGGTGACTCAGCCTGTGATCTCAAGTCTTTGGAGGTTGAA
>NW_007084077.1:0-818 GCF_000164805.1 Carlito syrichta
CTTCTCTCTAATCTCCACCTCGGCCTCTATCAATTTCTTTTTATAAAGACAAGGAATCATAATATGTCACTTGACTATTAATACTGTCGACTTCAACATTGCAGAATTTTAGAAAACTGTAGATATGGAGGAAGAAAAAGCCAAGTTGTGCTTATGAAACATAATTGTGGTGCTGCATGTTCCACATCTTCTATTATCTTCTGTTCTTAGAACCTCCCTGGCTTCCAGGCTTTTTCTTTAGAGTCTGCAATAGCAGGAAGCCTTTGCAAGAACCACAAAGCTAAAGTCTTACTGCAAATATGCTTATACTCTTCTAATAATAAAAAAAAGTGAGAGCGTAGCCAGGCTCGGTGGCTCAGCCTGTAATCCCGCGCCTGAGGTGAGTGGATTGCCTGAGCCTGCGCGTTCGAGACCCACCTGGGCAACTTGGCAAGACCTCATCTCTACAATAAAATCAAAATGAGCCGGGCATGGTAGCGCGCGCCTGTAGTTCCAGCTACTTGGAAGGCTGAGGTGAAAGGATCGCCGAATCCCAGTAGGTCGAGGTTGTGGTGGCTGGGAGCGGCCACTGCACTCCAGTCTGGGCGACAGAGTGAGATTCCAACTCAAAAATAATAATAATAAATAAATAAAATAAAATAATTATTGTAAGACAGAAAATACTATTGACCAGTGAAAATGTTCTATCACTCTAATAATTAAAAAAAAAAAGCTAAGCCAGTCTTGGTAGCTCAGTCTGCCACCCCAGCACTTTGGGAGGATGAGGCAAGTGGATTGTCTGAGCCCACAGGCTTGAGACCACCCCAGACCACTTGGCA
>NW_007084078.1:0-1425 GCF_000164805.1 Carlito syrichta
AAATCGATGGGAGTTGAACAGGCTTACTTTACCAAAACAATGAGAGCCAATACTGCAAAGAAAAAAGATTCATAAATTAGGAAATGGCGAGTGAATGGTCTTTTAATAAAACTGTGGAATTCTTCAAATTTAATGGTATTGTTTCCACAAGAGGCAGGCATCAAAATTACCCTAGAGCAAAGAACATGTAGAATCAACCCTTGAAGCCCTTGTAGCAGGCCCTTAAATGATAATCACCCACTTCTACCACATTAGGTAGAGATACCACAAATATTCAGAAATATATGTCTCTTCATAATTAGCACAGAGTGCATTTTATTTGAAATGAGAATTGCAATCAATTCTTGACTATACACCCACAGATTACCCACATTGTGGCTTACTGTGTTATAATAAATACTTCCATTCTTTTACATTAACTGACTTGTTGACACACAATACTCTATTTAGACCTAATCTGCTGCCTGACTGAACTAACCAGTTTTCTTTGATGCCCCCCAAAAGCTCTCTGTATACAAAGTATAGTATTGTCTTATAAATCTTTTTTGAGTTGGAGTCTCACTCCATGGCCCAGGCCGGAGTATAGTAGCATGCTCATAGCCACCCAGCGTTGATGTGCCAGGCTCCGGCAATCCTTCTGCCTCTGTCTTCCAAGTAGCCAAAACTACAGGTGTGCACTAGCACACCAGGCTCATTTTTAAATTTATTGTAGAGATGCGATCTTGCCAAGTGGTCCAGGCTGTTCTCACACTGGTGGGCTCAGACAATCCCCTCACCTTGGCCTCCCAAAGTGCTGGGATTACAGGCTTGAGGCACTGCACTTGGCCTAGAAAAGTTTGAACTGAAAAAGTTAGAAGGCTCACATAAGTCAGCAAAGTATTATTAGCAAATTTTATTATAAAAGTTACAGCAGACATAGGACCTTACTGATAAATTGACAAGACATTAAAGGACCCTGTGCAGTGGGTGCAGGTGGTTATCAAAGACAGGGAAAAGACCATTCCTTAAACTGTGAGGATACCAGTTCTTTCTGTTCACAAATGAGGTAAGGATTTTATATTCCAACACACACCTCAATTACAACTGTCTTTTTAATGTTATTAATTCTATAATTAGGAGTTATCAACTACTGAAGGTTGTTAGTGAACCAAGCCTGGCATGCACTAAGATCTTTGCATTGACAAATCCATCTATCTTTTTCACCTTCTCATCTTATGTTTAACACGGAGAGAGTTTAAATTCATTTTACATGACTTGATATGTCTGATGACAGAAGCTAGTTTAGACTTGTAAATTCCAGCTCTGGGGTCCAATTAAGAAAGGGCCTGTGCTAGGTAGAGTCTGAAACAGATCTACATATACATTATTTCTGTTCAGGTTTGCCCTGGATGTCTTCTTGTGCAGTCAGATAAATGATTTTATGGG
>NW_007084079.1:0-1516 GCF_000164805.1 Carlito syrichta
CCTCTCAAAGCGCTAGGATTACAGGCTGAGCCACGGAACCCGGCCCATTTTATATATCTTTAAAAAGTAATAAGTAATAATGTCAAACACATAAAAATTGAATAAGATCACATATGAAATTTCTAATTCTGAACTGTATCTTTTTCTGAACTTTTTTCTGGTATGTCCCAAATATGTCAGTAATTGCACAAGCCTCTAATTTGTTTTGGCTTTAAATCCCAGGCCCTACAATTTATGTAGAAGCAATTGACTGAAGCAGATATGAAATCCTCATTTCCTTGAAGAAAGAAAGAAAATCCATCTTTATACAGCTCATAGTTATTTACAGGATATGGCAGCACTTACTTAACATTCTTTGACTCAAGAAATTAATAAAACTCATTACTTGTACTACACAAGTTTTATATATTGGCAATATTTTTATTTTCACTTTTTATTATGTATTTCATGCCTGTGACTTTTCTACCTAATATCTACTCTCATTCTTACTCATTTACTGAGAAAGTACTTATATAACATTTGCTATGTACCAGATACTGTTCTAAACAACAAATATTGAGTCAATTAATCTCTTACAACATTATTATTATTTTCCTTTACAGGGGAGGAAACTGAAATGAATCACCTTAAAAATCACATAACCACTGAGTGGCAGAGCTGAGATTCTCACTGGTAGTCCAGTTCCAGACTTGAAGGAAACTGGAATATAAGCTGGCAAGGCCCTTATATTCTTTGGCTTATGTTCAAGTAACTAAGCCTACATTTTCCTTTGTCTCCCCTGACCTTTTAGTTGCATTTATTATTATTATTTTTTTGAGTTGGAGTCTCACTCTGTCTCCCAGACTGGAGTGCAGTAGCCATTCCTGGTCACCACAGCCTCGACCTGCTGGGCTTCGGCGATCCTTCCACCTCAGCCTTCTGAGTAGCCGGAATTACAGGCACGCGCTACCACGCCCGGCTGATTTTTTTGATTTATTGTAGAGATGAGGTCTCGCTGCCCAGGCGGGTCTCAAACCCACGGGCTCAGGCAATCCACTCACCTCAGCCTCCCAAAGATGCCGGATTACAGGCTGAGCACCAAGCTGGCTTTAGTTGCATTTCTATGGATAGCCAAGTGGCTCCAAGTCTGGCCTGGAACCTGCTCATCCTAAGTGATTGTCCTGCTTAGCATAGATTGTCCTGCTTAGCATAGATGTTAAGATACACATAGTTTAGTCACTGTGATTAAGCACATGCTTGTGTGATTTAACTCAGACATTAACATATCCTGTGTGTATGTTTTCCCCTTTGTGAGATTTTTGTCCTATATAAGAGGCATGCGGTAAAATAAATTTGCTCTCTCTTGTTCCTTGCTATCTGAGAGGGAGTTCTCCCAATCCTGCTGTTTCTCTGTCTCTTTCTTTTCTCATTCCCTTCCCCTAACTCAAGCCCTGATCAGCGGAGGCTGGACCCCGCAGAGTGGTGTCTGATAGGGACCTGAGTACTGGGGAATTGGCATTGGCTGGAGAGGAACCCT
>NW_007084080.1:0-2609 GCF_000164805.1 Carlito syrichta
GTTTAGCTAATTCTGTCTATAAGAGTGTCAGAATCCTAAGTAAAATTTCCCTTAATACTAAACATTCCTCCAAGGGGAGTATATTTTGTAGTATTAGGGCATGAATGAAAATTATTTGACAAAGTGAAATACTTACAAATATGACTTGTCAATTTTCATATTCATACATGTTTTAAACTATGTACATATATATGTGTGTATACGTATATGTATAATACCAATTGAGGCTTTAATTAGACATTTTTCTTTGGTTAAGGGGTTACTCCAAATTGTCTGAAATGTTTTAGACTAACTCTTTAAGGAATAGTCCCTATAGTGAACAACTGCCCATCACATGGCAGCCCCAATGGTAATCTTTCTGTACTCCCATGTTATTCTGTGCTCTCCACAACTGGTCTTAATCAGTGTTCTTATTGAACCCAAAATAGAATTTAGGGTTGTTTTCCTTTCACTTTATGTTCCAAGAATTCTCATTTTAATTCCTTCTAAGATTATAGTAACCTCTGTGAAAAGCACAATTTATCATGTAGTCTTTATACAATGTCACATGATCTTGTTATATTTCTGACACTGGATTTTATTGCTTTCATAATTCATTGCAATATTTATAGAATCAATATCATGATGAATCATATATTTGTGATATCATACAATAAACAGCATGGCACACTAATAAATCACTCCTTTTTAGAGGGTAATGAAATTGTTCTTTGGAAACTTGAAACAAATGATGAGTCAGTATCCAAAATATCGTATTCAAATCCATAATCTTACATAAATTAAGGTCTTAAAATGATTAATGCACATAGAAACTCAAAAGTATTTCATGAATTTCTGATACTTTACATAAGTAAAGTTCTCTAATTGTACAGCATGCTAAATCACAAAATAAGCATTTATTTCTTATAAATGAGCTGTTTTCTTAATAGTAATTCTACAGACATAAGACTAATAAGCTTTGCACAAACTGAGATGTATGTTAAACGTTTTTCGAATTAGCAAGAATAGATGGAAGGAAAGGTGCTATTTTAAGAGTATTAAAATCCACAAAAAGAAAGAAATAGATAAATATGAGGTAGTCCACCAATTATACAGATAAGAAAACAAATTTGCCTATGTTAAAAAATCCATTAGCTTGACAAAGAAAACTGGGCTTTCAGACATTTACTGCAGTGTTGCTTTATAATAAATTCTTCTTTCTGTTCTGTTTAAAATTTCATGTTTACTGAATTTTAAGAATTTAAAGGTGAATATTTTATGCACATATTAAGAGAGAATTATCTGGTAGTTATGGTCAACCAAGTTTCAGAATCTTCTGGAGCCCAGCTGTTATTTTCTTGGCTGCAATTTGGGGACAACTATTTCCTTTCAACTGTGCTTTTGCTTTGAAGTGCATTCCTCATAAGCTGTTTTGAAACAAGACACTTCTATGAATTTGTCCAGCTCAGAGCATGTATGTATGTATCTGACCTAGGAAGTCCAAGGCTGAGCAAGTGGTCCAGGTCCTGGGTCCTAGAGTGGGCTTCATTGGTTTGAATCTCAGGTCTGCTGCAATCAGAACTGTGATCACAGGCAAGTCAGCTGATTTCTCTGTGTCCCAGTTTCCTTTTCTTAAAAACGAGGATAATGGATAGTGCCACACAACTCATAGACCTGTTGTGAAAGCAGAGGACAGCATCTGAATAATAATCATCAGTAAAGAGTAACAATGTTTATACTGGTAACAGGGATTAGAGGAATCGGCTTGACCCAACATTAAGCAAACATGGTAGAGACTGACAACCAAATTTAGTCAAACAGCTTACAGAATACCAAGGGATACTTTGATTTCCCCAGCAATGGAGCAAACCAGCACCTTGGGATTGTTTACCTTTAATATCCATAAATACTTCAGTCTTCATACAAGTCAGTAGAAAGATCATCTATTCTGTGTATTCTTCCTTTTTCTGTAACATCTAACTTTACTTGGTGATACAACAAATTAACCTCTAGAGGGTATAATTTTTTCAAATTACAGAGAGGCGATTGTATCTTTCTTTTGTAAAATTTCACCAATGCTCTATTTACTAAGATTTATTTTTGCCTCCTATTCTTGATATGTGAGAAATCTGAGAAAAAAAATCCTTTAGTGTGCACAATTGTATTTAAACACAAATAATGTCTTAGAATTTTTACACTTAGGATTTTCAAAAGAGTGAAAAGTCATTGGAATTTTGCCCTAAACTATCGTGTGCTTTATTAATTTAACAAACTTACTGGACATGCAGTATGTGACAGATAGTGATTTAGGTAATGGAGATACAGCAGTGAACAATAGAAAAAATTTGTGTTCTCATAGAATCTGTCTTCCAGAGGAGGAAGACAGTTATCAAAGAAACTCCTAATATGTCATATTAAACTCCTAATGACATATTGAAACACCTAATATGCCATACAGTAATAAGTACAAAGGAGAAAAAATATATATGAGGTTAGGGGGATACATGGTCAGGGAGGACTTCACTAGGCAGGCAAAATTTGAACCAAGACCCAGAAGAAGAGAAACGACATGCCATCCAGTGTAGCCCGGTTGTTACAAGCACAGTCTTGGCAGGTGGAGAGGTCTGGTG
>NW_007084080.1:3109-5364 GCF_000164805.1 Carlito syrichta
ACATTATTCCACCAACTTTTCCCTTTCTTTTGCATCAGTACTCCTTTTCTAGTTAGAATGTTTGCATATAGTTATTTCGACTTACTTTATTAGCTGCTGCTTTCTGGGTTCCTTTGCTAACTCCCATCTTCCTGATCTCTCAATTACAACCCCAAAGGGCTAAATTCTGGCACTTCTTTCCTCTATTAAAACCTATATTCTCAAGTCAGGGAAGATGGTGGCCGACTGCTACATGAGTCCCAATGTGAGTGAGTGTATGGAAAATTCTGTGTACATGCTAGTGAGTGAGTGGGCATATGAGTGGCTGACTCAGGACTGGGGAGCTAGTGGCCAGGGCTCTCCTGGTGCAGTGGGGATGTTGCACCTGCTCAGCTCAGACCCTAGTGATTTCTGGGATGCAGAAACTGAACACTATTTTTTTAAAATCAACAAAACCCTTCCTGGGAAGAAAGACTGGGAGAGACTGAATAAGTGGGGGCTCGTGCCAGGGCCCCACTGGTGCAAAAGCTGGTGCTGCACCTTCTCTGCTTGGTCCCTGGCTCTTCCCAGGTCACAGAAACTGAGAGCCGTTTTTTAAATGGACAAAAGTTTTCCTGTGAAGAAGTGTTGGGGAGAGACTACCAACCCCAGGCTCTGCCTCATCATTTTAGTACCTGGCAGCAGAGGTTGCAGAGGGAGCTTAAAGGCAGAGTCCTACTGGAGAGGACAAGAGAGGCACTACACCACCATCTTAAAGGCAGGGCAAGAAAGTGCTCTGACTTGCTCACCATGGAGCAACAGACCCGATCTCTGTGACTGGCAGATCAACTACTCAGGGGTTGATTGTGACCCAGAGGGAATATCCTGAAAGTACAAACTTCAGAGGGACCTGATGAGTGCTGAGTCTCAGGTACCCCACCCCCTATCCTGATCAAACCATGGGACAAAGGGTGTGGCCAGAAAAAGACAAGGATAAACTCCAGAGAGATCAGTGATGAGTCCGGGGCTGTCCCGAACCCTCTCCTCCCTAGCAATTCTCTGAACATTAGACCCATACAGCTGGGTCACAACTGAGAGAGACAAACCCAAGTGGATTCTGGATGTCAGTCACAATAGGAGAATTCCATTCCAGGATTGGCATGGCTGGGTCACCCCCCAAGAGTACATACCTTGGGAAGAGAGAATCCTGCTTCTCCCCACTGGAGGGGATCTCCCTGACCATAAGAATGTGGAAGGGGGAGGACTGCAGTCCCATCCACCTCCACTGTCCCTCCTCCTTCCCTGCTCCAGATACTGGGGAGAGAGTGAAAGATGTGGCAGCTCTGCAGGAGAGTGCAGACTAGAGGAACAAGTACAGGGCTTGCCACTGTCAGATGGCAGATTTTCTTTTCTTTTTTTAAATTTTTAAATTTTTTTGCCTGTCTGTTAGTTCATCTATTTTTTAAAATATTTTTCGCCAGACTCGGTAGCTCAGCCTGTAATCCCGTGCCTTTGGGAGGCTGAGGTGAGTGGATTGCCTGAGCCCGCAGGTTCGAGACCCACCTGGGCAGCGAGACCTCATCTCTACAATAAATCAAAAATCAGCTGGTCATGGTAGCACACGCCTGTAATTCTGGCTGCTCAGAAGTCTGAGGTGGAAGGATCACCAGATCCCAGTGGGTCGAGGCTGCGGTGGCTGGGAGCAACGACTGCGCTCCAATCTGGGCGATGGAGTGAAAGTTCAACTCAAAAAAAAAAAAAAAAATATATATATATATATATATATATATACATATATTTTCTTTTATGCATGAATGTGTATGTGAGAGCTTGATCTGCATTCCATCCCTTTTTTTCTTTCCTTTTTCTATTTCTTTCTTCTTTTGTTTTTTGTTTTCTGTTTATGTGTATATGTGAATGATTGAGTGTTCATCTTCCAATATTTTTCTTGGTGTTTGTTTTTGCTTTTTTCTTCTTTTTTTATTTTTATTTTTTAGCTTTAGGTGTGTGCCAATATGAATGTGAAAGCTCAATCTGAATTCCTCCCTCCCCCCAGACTTTCTGTTTGTCTTCTCCATTCATTTTTGTGCTAGGCATGTGTGTGTGTATATGTGTGTGTGTGTGTGTGTGTGTGTGTGTGTGTGTGTGTGTGTGTGTGTGGATGTGGATGTTTAGTTTTCCTGTTTTTTGTTTGTTTGTTTGTTGTGTTTCACTTTGCTGTTTTTCCAGTTTGTTTTGGGGTATGTTTATATGTCTGTGTGTGTGTGTTCAATTGTATTTTGCTTTGGTTCTGCTTT
>NW_007084080.1:5828-7655 GCF_000164805.1 Carlito syrichta
TCCAACTTCCAAATTCAGACAAGATGGTTCCCAGGCCCAAGCTCCTCCCTGAGAACCAGGCATAGGAAGTCTCCCTCAGATGTGAGTGGGCAGTCAGTGAACACATTCAGGATGGGAGGTCAGGACTGCCGATTGCAGAAGCCCACAGGATTATAAAAAGGGGGAGACATTGGCAGAACAGGTTCCCCAAGCCAGCCAGGCAGCCTCAAGTCCACTCCAACCACCCCTGGTAGGCAGGGGTATGGACCTGTGATACCAGACCTGCAAGTATTCCTGAGATTAGTCAGATCTGGGGCAAAACCATGAAATCTATACATGCTGGAAATTCACTGATTTTTTTTTTTTTACGGACCCCTTTGCAGGACCCAAGGGCTCCCAGCTGATGATCTGGAGTAGATACACAGTTTGTACGGGTGTGCCTAGCCCCAGGGTTTGCTTTCTAGCAAGAAAAAGGAAGGTGGGGTATGAGGACATTTCTGCCAGTCTCAACTCACAGCCCAAGTCCAGAAACACAGCCGGCAGCTCACCAGCCCTCACAAAGGACACTTGCAATCCAACCTCGCAGTGACTTTGGGGATGACAGTCACAGACAGGCACGTCTGCTGCCACACCTCAGTACAGAAGGACCCCAGGACAGGGAATGTGTGCAGAAGAAGGAGGAAAAGAAAGAGAATGCTGGGTCACGTCAACCAGCTCTTTCCAGAACAGCCCTGGGAACGGCAGGCCAGAGACATGAACGGGAGGTCTTGACCTTAATAAGGGGCTTGAGTAACACAATTAGCAGCTTCCTGGGAATAGCAGACATCTGATGCCTGGGAAAATATTTAGGGATTAACAACTCCTGGGTACACTCTTCTGGGAAACACAGAGGGTGTCAGGAACACATAGGGCATCAGTGACATGTACATTTCAGACTCAAGAGGTTGGTGTTTCACCATAAGTACGTCCCAAACAATCACACAGGATATACTTATATTAAAAAACAATTTGTTGCCCATTTGACATTTGAACAGGGCTGGGAGCCCTGCATTTTATCTGTCAGCAACTGGGAGGGGGGAAGGAGGAACGTATTGGATTCTCCAGCATCCCCCCCCACACTCCCCAGGACAAGAATGAGGGAGGCATCACAGAAGAGGGAATGAAAGCCAAGGTCAAAAGGTGATCTGAAGCCAGGCTTGGTGGCTCAGCCTGTAATCCCGCGCCTTTGGGAGGCTGAGGTGAGTGGATTGCCTGAACCCGCGGGTTCGAGACCCGCCTGGGCAGCGCGACATCATCTCTACAATAAATAAAAAAATCAGCCGGGCGTGGTAGCGCATGCCTATAATTCAGGCTACTTGAAAGGCTGAGGGGGAAGGATCGCCAGAGCCCAGCAGGTCGAGGCTGTGGTGGCTGGGAGCGGTCAATGCACTCCAGTCTGGGCGACCGAGTGAGACTCCAACTCAAAAAAAAAAGTGATCTGAAATCCCAGCTTGCCTAGGAAAAGTCAGCCCCAGGTCAGAGAACAGAAGGTTGCTCACCACCCTGGGTTCCTGGTGAAACTAACCTCTGGGAGAGGGAGGGAGGGGGGAGAGTTGTGAAACCCCAGGTCACTGAAGTTCAGTGACTCTTTGTGTATGTTTCTCTCATTAGCCCTGCTGGGGCAGCTCTTAATAGGGAGAAAAGTAAGGGGAACACAGTCAAAGCGATTTCAGTGAAGACGCAGCGTGTTGCTGCTGAATTGCTCCAAGAAGATCTAAAATCTTAAAAAGGCTCACTAGTCCTCTAACACACCTGATGGAGAGGTAGATCAATTTTCTTCCTTGTGAATTCTTTCAGACACCATGAAAA
>NW_007084081.1:0-879 GCF_000164805.1 Carlito syrichta
AACGCGTTGGAATATATTAAATTTGAATGGGAAAAGTCTACATATTTTTAAGTGTTTTATTTATTTATTTATTTATGTATTGGTGAGTTAGAGTCTCACTCTGTCACCCAGACTGGAGTGCGGTGGCCACTCCCGGCCACCGCAGCCTCAACCTGTTGGGCTCTGGCAATTCTTCCACCTCAACCTTCTGAGTAGCCAGAATTGCAGGCACACACTACTATGCTCGGCTGATTTTTGATTTATTGTAGAGATGAGGTCTCACCAAGTTGCCCAGGTGGGTCTCGAACCGCGGGCTCAGACAATCCACTCACCTCAGCCTCCCAAAGTCACAGGATTACAGGTTGAGCCACCAAGCCTGGCCTATTTTTTATTTTTACCTTGGAAAATATAGTTCATTTAGAAAGTACATTGGAGAAAGGGAGAGAGAAAGAGAGAAGATTCATTTCTCCAAGGTAGAGAGTGATACAAAGCTAGGAAACATGGTCTGGTTATAACTCCAAGAGTCACATCCACACCAGAGTTTATCAAAGCAATAGCCACATATTTTAAATACAGTATGTTTGGTGAAAGCCCCAAACCTTTGGGACTAGTCTATATGTGTTCCTTGAATTTTTTCTTATCCATGATGTGCAAAGTAGCTACAGATACTGTGTTAATGTCGAGTGTCTTAGCCATAAAAGCAGGGAATTTGGACTTAAAGTCTGAAATTGGAATGCTGGCAACCTTCCCTTTGGTTGGGAAAATGAGTAGGGCCACAGCATCTGTCTTTTAAAGTAAACCTTGCTTTTTGGGGGTTTATTCATGCCATATTCTTGATAGAAGCTATGGGCCCTTAGAACCATTGTTAAACTTAACTCTGGGGCTGAAAAACAAGTCCTC
>NW_007084082.1:0-1105 GCF_000164805.1 Carlito syrichta
TCGTAATCCCGTGCCTTTGGGAGGCTGAGGTGAGTGGACTGCCTGAATCCGCGGGTTTGAGACCCGCCTGGGCAACTTGGTGAGACCTCATCTCTACAATAAATAAAAAATTTAGCCGGGCATGGTAGCGTGCACCTGTAGTTCCAGCTACTTGGAAGGCTGAGGCAGAAGGATCGTTGGAGCCCGTCGGGTCAAGGCTGCGGTGGTCGGGAGTGGCCACTGCACTCCAGTCTGGGCGACAGAGTGAGACTCCATCTCAAAAATAAATAAATGAAAATAAAATAAAAATAAAATAAAAAATAAATAAAACTCTATTTGCAAAACTATATAAGCAAGGCTCGCGAGCTGGTAAAGATTGCTAAAATTATGCTTATGTGCACCTTTGGGCTGACCTCAAATCACAAGTCAATGTTTTTTCAATTGCTAAGGATACCTGATTATTACCTAAAATCATAATGCAACTAGCACAGGGAGAAAACGTTAAAAACGGTACCAACACCTTCTCCCATCTCAAGGTTTGTCACTCCTGAAAAAAATTATTTCTAAAATACAAAGACAAAAGACAAGGCAACAGTAAGTTTAACAATTAGAAATTGTTTTGCATTTTAGCAGCTACCAGTACCATTCAGCTTTACTTTGCAGAAGCCCTAACAGTTTATTTAGAATGTATTATGCAAAAGAACTGACACTATGCAAAAGATTCACACAGATTTCCTTTAATTAATAAACCTCCTCCCTGATTTTTAATACAATATGATTTATCACATTTCAATTTACTTAAAACCTTCAGTAATCCTGCTGTGGCATACAAGGATTTGTGCCTGTTTTCTTCCAACAATGAGGTAAATTTGCCATTAAAAGAATTTCCCCCCAAAGGTCACCTGGAACTACCTAAAATAAAACATGAAAGAAAAACCAACCAATAAACCGATGTTCATTTTCTGTGTGAAAGTATCTAAACTTCAAGCAAATAAATCAGCCATATTACCAATCACAAAGTTATCAAAATTGTTAGATTTATTTTCAGGTGCCACTGAGACTAAACAAAAATCATAAGGAATAAAAAAAATACAAGGAAACTCAGGGAACAAATTAATCCACAGGG
>NW_007084083.1:0-1065 GCF_000164805.1 Carlito syrichta
TTTTATCATTATGTAGTGGGCCTCTGTATCTTTTTTAATTTTTGATAGCTTAAATGGTATTTTGTCTGAAATTAGGATCGTGTCTCTTCCTTTCTTTTGTGTTCCATTCGCCTGAAAATTTGTTTCCCATCCTCTTACTTTGAGTCTGTGTATGTCCTTTCTAGTGAGATGGGTCTCTTGAAGGCAGTATATTGTTGCCTGGTGATATTTTATCCATTTTGTCATTCTATGGCTTTTCAGTGGTGCGTTTAGTCCATTCACATTCAGACTAATTATTGAAATGTGAGAGTTCATCCCTATCATGGAGTTCTTATTGAGTTATTGTTCTTCCACTTGGTTTTTTCTTTTTTCTTTTTCTTTTTTTTTTGTCTTTCTTTTGCTTTTGGGGTTGGTTCGTGTATATTTTATTCTTTTCCCTGTACTCTTGTGAAGAACGTTGTTCTTTTTTCCTTTTCTTCTGTGTTTAGTACTTTCTTAAGTGTTTCATGTAGAGATGGTTTTGTGGCTGCATAAGTTCTTAGGGATTGGATATCTGGGAAAGATTTTAATTCTCCCTCACTGATGAAGCTTAGCTTGGCTGGGTAGGTTATTCTTGGTTGAAATTGTTTATCCTTTAGGACTTTGAAGATAGGGCTCCAAGCTCTCCTAGCCTGCAGGGTTTCTGCAGATAAATCTGCTGCTATTCTGATTGGTCTTCCATGGTGGGTGATCTGGCCTTTTTCTCTTGCTGCCTTTAGGATTTTTTCTTTTGTGCCTACTTTATTTAGGCGAATTATTATGTGTCTAGGAGTTGGTCTTCTCATTTGTTGTCTTGCGGGGGTTCTCTGAATCTCTTGTGTTTGAATTTTTTTGTATCACTGATTAGATAAGGGAAATTTTCTTGAATGATCTCGTGGAAAGTTTGTTTCCAAATGTGGTCTCTGTTTCTCTTTCTGCCTCAGGAAGTCCGATTATTCTTTAGTTAGGCCTTCTTGAGGTAGTCACTCATCTCTTGAAGGTTTTGTTCCTGTCTTTTTTAGCTTTATTTTCTGTGTTTTTAAGAGTTTGGGTTATTTTCTATATTTT
>NW_007084084.1:0-925 GCF_000164805.1 Carlito syrichta
CAGGCTACAGAGGCCTCGGCACACTCTGAGGACTTGGAAGCCCTGGGCACTTGACTTGGAGTTCACAGAGTGTCCAGCCTGGTGTGGGATGGCCCTCGCCCCAGCATTGTGCCAAATATCTTCCCTCCAGCACTCAGAGGCCTTTCTCAACTGCTAAGTGCATGTGTCAAATACTACCATTGACTGGGTGCTTGTATCCCTTGCTAGCTCCATAATAGTATCTGGAGATGGAAACTAGGGCTAGGCAAGGTCATGATGGTGGGCCCAGAGTGGGATGGGTGCCCTTATGAAAGGAGACATGGGAGAGGACTCTGCCATGTCAGGACACAAGAGAAAAGCACCCCTTAGCCGGGCGTGGTGGCATACGCCTGCAGTTCCATCTACTTGGAAGGATGAGGCAGAAGGATCACCTGAGAACAGTAGGTCAGCTGTGAGTGTGCCACTGCACTCCAGCCTGGGGAACAGAGGGAAACTATGACTCAAGAGGGGAAAAAAAAGCAGCACTCACCAGAAGATGCCTCACCAGAAGATGCACCTATGGGCAGGCTGAGCTCAGGCTTTCAGCCTCCAGAATTGTGGGGAAATAAATCTCTGCTGTTAGACCCAATCTCGGTATTTTGTATGGCAGCCCGAGCTGACCAAGGCAAATAGCAAGTGGATGTCAGAGAGTGTCCACCAAGTTCCACACAGGTCAGGGGAGCCACTGTGATCTGATATGCCAGGTGAGGGCTATCCCAAAGCATTTCTTTCTCTGAGTAGATTTTCCCTGTCATCCTGCAAGGACTCTGTGCGCTCTCAACACAACACAGCAAGGTCACTCAACAGCGAGGAGCTGAGGTCCACAACCATGGGCCAGCCCACTCCATCTTGGACATCAGCTTCAGCACACTCAGCCCGTCTCTCCTGCAGCACATGGCATTCTGGA
>NW_007084085.1:0-577 GCF_000164805.1 Carlito syrichta
AGATGAAGACAAAGGGGGATTTTGCTGATAATCAATCTTGAATTTCCAGGGGTTCCTTCTTTAAAAAAAAAAAAAAACTACTAAAAAACAAATTTCAATGATTTCAAAATAATCACTACAACACAAAATGTATTTAAAGTAGCTTGTAAACAGTCATAAAATAAAGGAAGATAAAATAAATTAGAAAAAAGGAAGATAAACATAAGCAAAAATGTAGAGTAGAAATAAGTTTGTAGTTAAAAGCTGTGTAACCCTGTATATATGCTGGAGATCAGTCATAATCTAAGCTATGATTTTATTCAACAGTAGCATAAGGTAAGAAACACAATCAGCCAGCTCTGAGGCACTGTTGATGAGGTGAAATAAAACTAAAAGGTTTTCCATATATATGGAACTCTGATTTGCAATTGAATAAAGATGTGATTTCACTGGCAGAGGTATTTGATAGTACATTAGATCTCAAATAGCCTACTATATGTTTTATTTTTATACCAGCTATGAAAATAAAAAACAGCTTCACAGTTATTGTTGTCTTTACTTCAACCAATCGATTTTTCTGTTATTTTTAAGTACTTTG
>NW_007084086.1:0-2218 GCF_000164805.1 Carlito syrichta
CATTGGAGTTTCATATGAACTTTGACCATTTTCCAGCACTCCCACATCTCTATGTTGTCATGTTTAAGTGGATGTTTCTTACTGTTTGGGTTTGGCATCTATTGAGTGTTTATCAATTTTTTACATATGTTGCAAGATTTTAAACAGTAGCACCACAGGAAGTCAAAAATCTGCTAGAATTGAAGAGGGGTTTGAATTGTTGAATTCAGAATTAGTAGGAATGAAAACAAAGCAATCAAGGAATGCAGAGAAGGTGCATTACAGGTGAATTGAACTCTGGAGAAAGTCTTATTGCTGCATAATTGGACTGGGGACAGAGAAAAGAGAGCATGTAGAGGCACTTCTGACTGTGGCCTGTGTTCTGTGTTATTAGCCCTCTCTCCACATCTAAAGAAAGAATTTTTGAAATGCAGTGTGATCTGATATAAATTCAACTGAAGGCTATCGGTGCTTGGTAGATGTCATCTATGTATTTATTTTCCAAGTTTTTATTTCTTTAACTGAACTTTACTGCATTTGTGGTTGGAAATGCTTTTCTCTATTTATACACAAGTGGATGTTCAAATCCTATCCATTCTTTGAATGTCACCTGTAAGGACCTCCCTTTAGTAAAAACTATTTTAGTCTCCTAGCAAAGAGTTATTTATCTTTAAAATTTTGACATAATTTTACTTGTACACTTTTTAATGAGGGCATCACCTTATATTAAAAATATTTTTATAACTCTAAATATGTAAAATTGATTCACCTATTCTCTCTCCCTTGACACAAACATTTGTTGTGAAAATGAGTGAACCATATGAAAAAGTGTGGCTGAATTTACTAAGACAAATGCAGAAGAAAGAATAAAACAATGACCTGTGCCTGGTGCTTGGTAAAGCATGTTATTTTGGAATTGACTATTCACCAAGTGTTTAACAAAACTTAACCTGCTATAAACTATTTATATTCAAGTGTCCAAAAGTAGAGGTAAAATCTAGGAGTCAGTTCATAATATTGATTATTCTTCCTTGGCTCACAATCAGAGAATGGATGCATGAAAAATAGATTTTTCTTATGTTGTTTCACCATCAATTTATATCTGCCTGAGTGGGACAATACATTTTCTTTTCTTTAATAACAGAAACTGGCCTTTCTGTGAAATAGTTGAATATGCTTGAGTTTTTTTTAGCAGGCTCCAAAACTTCTTATAAAGCACTACTTCATAGAAAATAACAAATTATATGTTGTGGTCTGATTGCTTAAAATAAATATTTCCGAGTAGGAAAAACATTAGAATTTTGAAAAGATATTAAATACTTTAGACATAAAAAGTATTCTTGAAAATAAAAGCTGATGTGAATGCAATTCAAATTTAATATAGTTGAAATGTAAAGTAAAAATATATTACACCTGGGTAGAATGGCGTGGGTGAAATTTTCCCCTGGGGATAGCATTAACATGTTCTCTAAATTCATTTTCTATAATGGAAAAACTGAAAATCCTCTTTTTATATTTCCTTGACTAACACACAGTTTATTCTTAGACTAACAAATTAATGAAACAAATATTTTAAAAGAATTACCATATGTTGCTCTTTATGAATATGAACGGGCTCTTCTTACTTTTGGTAATCAAACATGTTTTTTACTTCACACATTTGACAGTGCTCTCAAGGAATCACCTTACAATAATTGTTCTCCTTCTTAGACATATGTCTTCTCATTAGATGTAAGTGTTCATTTCGTAGACACGAATATTTATTTTAAGCAGTGTGTTAAAGTATCAACAACATGAGATTAGTGTCAACAGACAAGTTGAGTTCTTGAAATAGATTAAACACTATACCTTGGCTACATTATCATGTTTATAAGCTTCAGTTTCTCATTTGTGCAGTTAAGGGAAAGATATATGCTTAACTGTTGTTTTGAGGATCAAACGAGATAATGTATTTGAAATACACAGAGTTCTATTTACATACCATTATTATTATATTCAGGAAATAACTTAGAGAGCTGTAGTGACCTCTTTGTTTTCAGATACTCAAGACAAATAAACATAATTAATGTGTGGGTAATAGCCTAATTTCTTCTGTCGTTTAACAATAATTCTATTGACCTAAATAATCACCAGAGATGTAAGAAGTTGGAAAGGTTACAATAAAATTTTAAGTTAAAAAAAATTTTTTAATTTTTTTTGGTAGTTCATTAGTAAAGACAACAATCTAACTCTCTCATGA
>NW_007084087.1:0-1090 GCF_000164805.1 Carlito syrichta
CATGCCTGAAGACAGAACTACAATCAACAGGTAGAAGCTATGGGAATAAAGGATTGTGACTTGAGAGAAAAAGCTTTCTTATACCTACAGCTGTCCAAACATGAAATAAGCCATATTGAGCAACCCCAGTAATATCTCAGCACGGTGCTCTCCAATGTGAGCTCCCTCACCTGGTGAGAATGACCAGGACAGACACTCATATTCGAGACCCAGTGTTCCAGGGAAAGTAGCTATCTATTAAGGATTACATGGGGCCGGGCATTGTGGCTTGTGCCTGTAATTCCAGCACTCTGGGAGGCAGACGCAAGAGGACTGCCTGAGCTCAAGGGTTCAAAACCAACCTGCGCAACATGGTGAGACCTCATCTCTACAATAAATCAAAAAATTAGCTGGGAATGGTGACTCATGCCTGTAGTTCCAGCTACTTGAAAAGGCTGAGGCAGATGGATTGTCTGAGGCTCTGGTAGTCATGAGCATGCTACTGCATTCCAGCCTGGGTGACAGAGTAAGACTCTGACTAAAAAAAAAAAAAAAAAGGATTACATGGGAGACACACTACCAAAATCTCTTCCCTTTGTAAGAGTCTATGACTCTAATGTTGGATACCAAGAATGACAGGTGATATCAAGAGCCCAGTGGTTGACACTTGTCACTAGATGAGGACAAGGCATGTGTTAAATTGGATTCCACAGCAGTACTGTAGTTGAAAAATTGTCACAACTATAGCAACAATGTAACATTTCAGAGGCATTCACCAGAGTGTTCTGAAATTTTTTCTACTAGACTCTTGAAAGAATCTCTACTTGTAATGAATTTTTTTTTCTAAGAATCACAATTAAACCCTCATTGAATAGTTAATTTGATTTATTTAAAACTTTAAAAATAACTGAAAACCATAGAGTAAAAGACGGGCAGTCAGCTGCAAAATTTACCTTGCTGAAATTTCTTCATATACATATGAATATATGTATGCATATGGCATCTATCAAGTTGGAAAAAAATCTGAAAAGTCAATATGGTCCAGAAAAACAAAAATCAACTGCTATGATGCCACATTTGATTATATTAGTGGCCATAAACTCCATATTAA
>NW_007084088.1:0-713 GCF_000164805.1 Carlito syrichta
AGTGATTTCATTAGGCTTTTCTTTGATGGGAGATTTTTATTATTGTCTTGATCTTGTAATTCATTATTAGTCTGTTCATGTTTTCTATTTCCTACTAGTTCAATCTTAGTAGGTTGTATGTGTTCAGGGCTTTATCCATTTCTTCTAAGTTTTCTTATTTTTTGACATAGACATACTTACTCCTAATAATGTCTAATGAGCCTTTGTATTTCTGTGGTATCAGTTGTAATGTTTTCTTTTTTATCTCTGATTTTATTTATTTGGTTTCTTTTTCTTTTTTTCTTAGTTTGGCTAAAGATTTATAAAATTTGTTTACCTTTTTGAAAACCTAACATTCTACTTTGTTGATCTTTTGTATCTTTTCTTAGTATCAAATTCACTTATTTCTGGTCTGAACATTATTTTCTTTTCTTCTACTAATTTGGGGTTTGGTTTGCTCTCTTTTTATTTTTTTATTTTAATTTTTGTTTTTTAAGATGCATAGTTAGGTTGTTGATTTGAATCTTTCTTTTTTTGGGGTGTAGATATTATTTTGTTGTACACTTTCATCTTCATACTTGTTTTGCTATATTTCTGTAGATCTGGTATGTTGTGTTTTCCGTTTTTCATTTGTTTTCAGAAATTTAAAAAAATTTTTTCTTTATTTTATCCTTTTGACTCATTTTGACATTCAGGAGTATTTTATTTAATTTCCATATATTTGTATAGTTTCC
>NW_007084089.1:0-1067 GCF_000164805.1 Carlito syrichta
TTGTAGAGATGAGGTCTTGCCAAGTTGCCCAGGTGGGTCTCGAACTGCGGGCTCAGGCAATCCACACAACTCAGCCTCCCAAGGCACGGGATTACAGGCTGAGCCACTGAGCCCGGCTTATAATTGCACTTTAATGCATGTGTTACTAGGACTCCCTGAGGCATATCCCCTTAAAAGAGAGTGAAATCCTATTGTAGATGGGATACTTTACACAGTTAATTTTGAAGAATAACAGTGTTAAGCTGACTTTCATGATGTTAGATAAAATACAAGAAAGCAAGGAGAAAGTATTTTTTGGGGAAGTATAAAGTTTTTAATTCCTACTTAGCAAAGAGTTTGGAATGTGTCAACTGAAATCTGATTCAGAAAGCAGAACTTGCTGGGCATGGTGACTCATACCTTAATTCCAGGACATTGGGAAGCCGAGGTGAGAGGATTGCCTAAGCCCAGGTTTTTGAGACCAGCCCGGGCAACTTGGAGAAAACACGTCTTTACAATAAATATATATATAAAAAAAATAGTTGGATGTGGTTATGATCACCTGTGTTTCCAACTACCTGGAAGGCTGAGGAAGAAGAATCACCTGAGTCCAGTGGGTCAAGGCTGCTGAGGCTGAGCATGCCATTGCATTTTAGCCTGGGTGACAGTGTGAGATTCCAACTCAAAAAAAATTAGAAAGCAAGCCAGCTAAACTTCCTTGGTCACAGGTGTGCCATCTGTCCGGTCACTCTTGCAGCTCTGATAGAAGGGTCAGAGCCACAGTGGGGTTCATATGGGACCACCAGCCCCACCTGCCCTCACAGAACCCTCTGTGGTGTGCCCAACATGCTCCAGCTATTCCAGCTGGCTTTCTAACATACATGAGTTCAGAATTGGTAGCTTTTTCCAAGATCCAGCATGCAGAGGTCAAGCTCTCCTGTGGACCCCAGACTGTTTAGCTGGGAATGTGCCACCTTAAGAGAAAACAAACAGAGATATCACACTCCTTTTTTCATGCATGTACCTGATTGATCATCAGCCAGTCTGGAAAGAAGCCACCACTGTGTTTATGGGAGTACTAAGAAAAA
>NW_007084090.1:0-704 GCF_000164805.1 Carlito syrichta
CCGCATTCATTCTCCTCCATCTCAGTAAGTGTGGCCACCATCCACCCTATTCTTAGGCCATAAGCCTTGGACCATATTGATTTCTCTTTCTGACATTCAAGTTCACATTTATATCTGTGTTCAATCTGTTAGTAAACATTGTCAACTCCACCTTAAAAATATATCTGAAAGTGTGCCAATTCTCATCACTTTGACCACAATCTTTCCATCTAAATCACCATTATCTTTCCCCTCCACTTCACAATAGGCTCCTAATCAGTCACAGTGCTTCTACTCCATCCCTTCTTACATGAAATGTAGTGATTTTTTTAAAAAATCACTAAATATAGTGATTTTTAAAGCAGGATTTATTGAGAGGACAGAAAAGCTCCCACAGTGGGAGGGGACCCAAGGGAGTTGCTTAAGAAGTTTTGTAAGAAATGAATTAAGATCATATAACTCCCTTGCTCAAGGAATTCCCACACTACTTAGAGAAATTTCCAACTCACCATGACTTTCAAGGCTCCTTATGACTGGACCTCTGTTCCATCTCCTATCACTCTTTCCCCATGTTTCAGACACCTGAATTTCTTGTTGTGGCTTGAACATGTCAAGATCTCTCTTTCTCTCACAGTTCACAAACTTACTTCACTATCAAGACTTTATGCAGCCTGACTCGGTGAGTCAGCCTGTAATCCCGCACTTTGGGAGGCTGACGTGAGTGG
>NW_007084091.1:0-811 GCF_000164805.1 Carlito syrichta
GGAGGTGACTTTACAGATTAGACAAATTAGTTCATCTATTTTCCACTGGGGAATTGGAGATAATCAGTGATTTGCCAAATTATTTAAGTTAACATTCACGAGTCACCTAGTCTGGTACCTGGCAATGGAGCCCACCGCCCCCTATGTCAATACTCTTACCATGGTCTCTCAGAGACTCAGACACAGAGCTGAGGTGGTCATAGGGTCTTCTGACTCCCCATCCCTGAACGTTGCAAATGTGATAAATCAGCCTCGTGCGAGGCCCTTGCTCATGCCTGACATCTGGACACTAGGCCTCACCAGAAGACTCTCCATTCTCCACCTCTAGATAGCACCTCTGGCCTTCCTGATTTCTGGTCAGTGGGTCAAGGATATTAAGTTGCATCTGTTTTAGAACCTCCTAACCGTGCCAATGCTACTGTGTTGTTCTGGGTACTTCCTATTTAACAGTATTTCCTTTGGGGATGGGCTTTCGTGGCTGGCACTCTCCTGTGGGAGGGACCAGTGGACACTGGCCCGAGTCCAAGCAGCATAAAGCAACAGGCAAAACTCTTTCCATTGAGCTGTGTTTCCATGGTTGGTGGTCCACCCATGACTGCAGAGGCTGTCTTTCCAAGGGGCTATGCGATTGTTGATGCCATCGGCCCCCCTGCTTTTGAGGCCGAACAAGGACAGGACTCTGCTTCGCTCGTGTATTTAACCCCCAGATTTTGCAGCGACGGTCCATCTAGAGCCACTCTACAGACCACAACCTTTAAAAACTTTACTATATTAGGCATGTTTCACTCATTAGTCTCGCTTTGGACAATAA
>NW_007084092.1:0-782 GCF_000164805.1 Carlito syrichta
CCAGGTGATTGAAAAAGATAGAACTCTCCCCAAATCATTTTACAAAGCCAACATCACATTGATACCCAAGCCAGGTAAAGATCCAACAAAGAAAGAGAACTACAGGCCAATATTTTTGATGAACATAGATGCTAAAATTCTCAACAAGATTCTAGCAAACCGGATTCGGCAATACATCTCAAAAATCATCCACCATGACCAAGTTGGCTTCATTCCTGGCATGCAAGGCTGGTTCAACATTCGTAAAACCATAAATGTAATTAAATACATCAACAGATGTCAAAACAAAAACCACATGATCATATCATTAGATGCAGAAAAAGCCTTTGATAAAATCCAGCACCCCTTCTTGATAAAAACCCTTGAACATCTAGGCATACGGGGAACATACCTCAAAATAGTAAAAGCCATGTATGAGAAACCCACAGCCAGCATACTCCTAAATGGACAAAAATTGGAACCAATTCCCCTGAAAACTGGAACTAGACAAGGATGCCCACTCTCTCCCCTCCTGTTCGACATAGTATTGGAAGTCCTGGCTAGAGCAATCAGAGAAGAGGAGGCAATCAGAGGTATTCAAATAGGAAAAGAGGAAGTCAAGTTATCTCTCTATGCAGATGATATGATTGTGTACCTTTGAAAACCCAAGAGAATCTGTCAAAGGTCTCCCTTACATTGATTAAAAGCCTTTTGGCAAAGTCTCAGGATATAAATAAATGTACAAAGACAATCGCATTTCTCTACCCCATTATAACAAACGGAAACCCAAATAAAAACACATT
>NW_007084093.1:0-1886 GCF_000164805.1 Carlito syrichta
GAAACCTCGGTGATAACATCAATCTGACCTTTAATTAACATTTACTGCTTACTTCTCACACATTCTCCACAACAAAGTTTCCTCTCCCAGAGGCAGTTCATTGGAGAATATTTATCACATGCTCATTCATCCACAGAAAGAGAAATTTCGTGATTAACATGATAACAGATAAGGCGAGAAATGATAACTTATCCCATGATGAAATGAAGAGAGGATGTAAAGGGGCCTGGGAACTCCAGCTATCATTAACTCCATTGAAAGTAAAAAGGTCTTTTGTCATTTCTTCACTGGGCAATAGGTCCAATTATCTAAAATCCTTGCCTAGAATTCAGACACATACCAGAGCAGGGCCCTTCAGGCAAACTCTGATGATCACTTTTGACAAATGTTCTGCTTGACCATAATGCAGTTACTCCAATGCTTTTAGAAAAGAGTACACTTACAATCAAACAATCTTTTCAAAGTGAAACCCAAAACACATCCAGGTCCACTCCCTGACACACACACCCAGCCACACACACTCTCTGTGTGCAGTCAGGTGTCTTTTGGCCATTTACAACAGAGAGTAAGTTGCTGAATAAACATTTAATTCATGCAACCAAAACCCTGAAAGACCGAGCTCCAAATATAAAGTTTTGCATTCCTGGGGCACACTAAATAGATATATCCTTTTTTAAAAATCCACTTACAACTGTCCTTTAAAGGAATAAACTGGAAAACAAAAGAATTATTCACACATAAGCGTGCATCAAACGAAAGCCGCTTACAACCTTCTGGCCACCCAGCATTACTCTAGAAACATTATATCCATGATTAAATCGGAAGCTCCAAAGGCTTAAGAAAACTAAAAGTACCCGGGTTTGGTGGTTCAGTCTGTCATCCCAGCACTTTGGGAGGCTGAGGTGAGCTGACTGCCTGAGTCCACGGGTTCGAGACCCACCGGGGCAATTTGGTGAGACCTCATCTCTACAATAAAATTTAAATAAATGAGTTGGGAGGGGTAGCACGCGCCCATAGTTCCAGCTTCTTGGAAGGCTGAGGCGTAAGGATTGCCAGTGACAAGCAGGTTGAGGCTGTAGTGGTCGGGAGCGACTAGTGCTCTCCAGTCTGGGTGACAGAGCGAGACTCTAACTCAAAAAAAAAAAAAAAAAAAATGAAAAAAAGAAAAGTAAAAGTAGTCAAGTAGAACTGCCCAGGAAGCAAACAGTACTAGCTAGATGTAATCTCTTTCAATGTTCCCGCTGCAATCAAGTGACACTGTCACAACTCCCCGAGCGCGCGGGCGCAAGCGCACACACACACACACACACACACTCACACACGCACACATCTCGCACACACTCGAAAAACATGCTCTAGGAATTTGCACACACGTGGCAGGAATGTGCACACCAACATTGAGACGAGAACAATGCCTACAGACAGCAGCGCAGAATCTACACGATAAAGGGACATATCAGTGTGTACCCATCATGCACAGGACGTGACAAACAGACACGCAGACACCCAGTACCATATACATTCGCCCCTACCCCAAATCTGTGTCTGACACGCTGTGGAAACTCACGTAGAATGTTTGACTCAGAAATGCTGAACATACACAAAGACAGTTCACAGAGTTATTCACAAAATTCGAGCGGTGGAGGAGTGGGAAGTGCGCGGTATTTGCTACACCCAGGTCTCCTGAGCAGCAGAGACTGGAGGGAAGACACCAAGCGCTTCACCCTAGAGACCCACTGCCCAGCCCACTGAGCACAGTCATGGGAGAAGTTTCGTGGAGATTCCTGGTGCGGGCTCACGGAGAGAGTCGCTACATGCCACTGAGCATTCTCGGGAATACACACACTCGCACTCACACACACACACAGACACACACACACACACAG
>NW_007084094.1:0-598 GCF_000164805.1 Carlito syrichta
CTGGAACTGCAGGCATGTGCCACCATGCCTGGTTAGTTTTTTGATTTATTGTAGAGATGAGGTCTTGCCATGTTGCCCAGGCTGGTCTTGAACCCGTGGGCTCAGGCACTCCTCTTGCCTCAGCCTCCCTAAGTGCTGAGATTGTAGGTGTGAACCACCATGCACAGCTTGTTTTGTTTTTAAGAGACAGGGTCTTGCTCTGTTGCCCAGACTAAAGTACAGTGGCCAGACATAGCTCACATTTAATCTTGAACTTCTGAGCTCAAGCAGTTTTCCCACCTCGGCCTTCTCATTAGCTGGGACTGCAGGCACACACCACCAGTGCCTGGCTAGGTTTTTTTTTTTTTTTTTTTTTTTGGGGGGGAATCTCACTATGTTGCCCAGGCTGGTTTTGAACTCCTGGCCTCAAGCAATCCTTCCCCCAACAGCCTCCCAAAGTATTGGGATTACAGGCTCAAAGCCACCACACCCGACTGCCATCACCTCTTAACTTACCTACTAATGAAAATTGTTCCCCAGATTACGCACAAGTGGTCATAACGGCAAACTTCGAATAACTGAAAAGAGCTCCATTTGCTCATTACAGGCGTCTTTATTT
>NW_007084095.1:0-1392 GCF_000164805.1 Carlito syrichta
GACAGGGGTCAGGAAATCTTACTTGGGGATGGCTCAACTTCAAGTCCACTTGAGAGGGTATCAAGATAGGCAAGAATGGTTTTGTGATACTCAGTGTTCAGGAGACTAAATTATTCTGCTTCTTCAGAGAGACTTGTAGCCCCTATAGGCTCTCAAACTTTAGGATGGTTACTACTAAATCTGCAGTTTTAGTTCTTTTTAACTGAAAAGTCAGTCTGTTAGTCTGAATATAGAGCTTTCTTTTATTCAGATCAGAAAGACTGCAGGTTTCTATGAAATATGTTTATCTATCTATAATTTTAAAGTAGGTGCAATTTTATAAATGAGTTATTCCTAACTTCAGGATAAAAAATGATCACCTGAAGGGTTTATTACTATAGATATATATGGAGGCCTCACCTACAGATGTTTTGACACAGTGTATCCTTAGTAATACCCACGGTGCAATTTACTTGGCATCCCATTTTATTCCAAAGCAGAACATATAATGCACACACTTTGGCAGACAGAAGTGCATGTTACATTTTCATTTCATGGCACCTGGTTTCTTGTAGTGCAAATCAAGAAGTGATCTATCATATTTTCCTGAACTAATGACAAAGTAAATATAATACTTTAGAATTTGCATAAATCTTGTAGATTTTTTTCATTTGTCATATATACAGAGACTGATTCTTGAAGAAACTAATTTGTCACAGAATTTAAATAGGGTGAGAATTTAAGTTTCCTGTTTTTGTGTGGGCTCTTTATTCTAAAGCACAGTGGATTAGAGTACATTTTTCAGCCTCTAAGTTTTATCTTACTGAAAAAAATAAAAACAATTACAAATGCATGCATGTATTTATTTACACAAAAAAATTTATGTACATAGCATTATTAATTTGTATTGGACATTACTTTAGGTGACTCTACTAAAAGCCAGAAATAGTTTAGACTGAGATAGGTCCTACCTTTGAGAATTTGCTAGAGTCAAAGAGACCCCTTCTAAAATGACTCAATAATCACTAAAATGACTCTTCTCCAAAGACAATGCTAAGGCAAGGCTCCAGTATATATCTTAATCTAGGTTATTACTGAATGTAAGTCATGTGATGGCATCTAATGAAAAATTTTCATTGAAAAAAATCAGTGTTAACAACTGAAACAAGAGAGCTGTAATGGGTTCGGCTATGTTTTTCTGGCCTAGATTGTGTTCCTATAATATGCAGAGAAGAGGAATTGATGACCTGTGAGCTATAGTGTCCTCCTCGTCTCATTTGAGTGTTTGATTTTCAGTGTTATTTTTTTATTTTTATTTTTTTTGAGTTGGAGTCTCACTCTGTCACCCAGACTGGAGTGCAGTGGCCGCTCCCGGCCACCGCAGCCTCGACCTGCTGGGGATCCGGTGATCCT
>NW_007084096.1:0-1056 GCF_000164805.1 Carlito syrichta
AAAGCTGTAATAAGAGGGGGAATTTATATCCCTTCAAACACACATGAGGAAAATGGAAAGAACAGAAATTGACAACCTAACAAGCCACCTAAAGAAGCTGGAAAAGCAAGACCACAAAAACCCTAATTTCAGCAGAAGAATCCAGATCACCAAAATAAAAGCCCAAATCCAGGACATAGAAGACAAAAAGATAATACAAAAAATCAATGAAACAAAAAGCTGGTTCTTCGAAAGGGTAAACAAGATTGATGGTCCCCTAGCTAGACTGACCAAGAAAAAACGAGAAAAAAACCAAATAAGCATAATCAGAAACACAAAAGATGAAGTCACATCTGACCCTGAAGAAATACAAAAGATCATTAGAGACTACTACGTACACTTGTATGGAAACAAAATTGAAAACCAGAAGGAAATGGAGGACTTTCTGACATCACACAACCTACCTAGGTTGGAACAAGAAGAAATTGAGACCCTAAATAGACCAATAACAATCAAGGAAATCGACCACGTAATAAGAAAACTTCCTACAAAAAAAAGCCCTGGTCCAGATGGCTTTCCAGCAGAATTCTACAAGACATTTAAGGAGGAGCTGATACCAATCCTACTGAAGGTATTCCAGGCGATTGAAAAAGATGGAACTCTCCCCAAATCATTTTACGAAGCCAACATCACATTGATACCCAAGCCAGGTAAAGATCCAACAAAGAAAGAGAACTACAGGCCAATATCTTTGAGGAACATAGATGCTAAAATTCTCAACAAGATCCTAGCAAACCGGATTCAGCAATACATCTCAAAAATCATCCACCATGACCAAGTAGGCTTCATTCCTGGCATGCAAGGCTGGTTCAATATTCGTAAAACCATAAATGTAATTAAATACATCAACAGATGTCAAAACAAAAACCACATGATCATATCACTAGATGCAGAAAAAGCTTTTGATAAAATCCAGCACCCCTTCTTGATAAAAACCCTTGAACATCTAGGCATACGGGGAACATACCTCAAATAGTAAAAGCCATCTACGAGAAACCCACAGCCAGCATACTCTAA
>NW_007084097.1:0-808 GCF_000164805.1 Carlito syrichta
CAAGGAGTTTTGAATTTGGGGGATAAAACTTCAGAGATAAGTCAGTACTAGCAGCTGCCACTAGTGAGAAAGCTAATTTGCTCTCCTTCCCGTAGTTTCAGTCATGAAGAAGGATGGGGGGAAGTCAGAAGAGGGATGGGAGGAGGAACCACAACTTCTATCAAGCAGACTGGATAGGCAAGTGGAGAATGCTTGGAGGTGGAAATGTTAGATCTTGCAAGATCCAGTCCTTGGAATAAAAAAGGCTGTCTGTGTCAAAAAATAAAAATAAAAATAACTGAAAGAGACGGGGATCACTCTGTCACCCAGGCTGGAATACAATGACACAATGGTAGCTCACTGCAGTCTCAAACTCCCAGGCTCAAGTGACCCTTCTGCCTCAGTCTAACCATGTTCGGCTATTTTATTTTATTTTTTGTAGAGATGGGGTCTCGCTATGTTGCCCAGGCTGGCCTAAAGCAATCCTCCTGCCTACGCCCTCCCAAAGTGCTGGAATTACAGGCATGAGGCTCCGCACCCCTTGTGAGAAGTTGCAAACTACCAAATTAACCTTATATCTGAGAACATCTTTCAGGCTCCCCTGGGAGATGTCCTCCAAGTCTATGTGCCAATCCTTAGTGTATCCTGTCCCAGGATGTGACATTGTCCACATCCCAGCTCCCTGGCCCTTAACACTCCCCAGAGCATGGAGAATGAAACCCCAACACCAGGCTGAAAGGCTGTGCTCACATCTCCATTGCCTGGTGAAGCCCTACAGCAAGATCACCCAGCTCCGAGATCTCCCCTCTGATAATATCTCAGTCCCCGT
>NW_007084098.1:0-912 GCF_000164805.1 Carlito syrichta
CAGAGACTATATTGCCATGATTTTTTTTATTACAACATTTAATTGTAAGGATTGAGCAGTGGATACTAGGCAAACCAATCAACCCTGACAGCTTTGAAGTGTCTAGATGCTAAATTTGGATAAAGGTAACACACACTAATCTGACTTTTTGGGGTTTTTTGAGTTTGAGTCTCTGTCACCCAAGCTGGAGTGCAGTGGCAGGCTGACAGCCACCGCAGTCTCATCCTGCTGAGCTGAGGCTTCTAAGAAAGTCCAGTGTTTCAATTATAGGAATGTAAGTTGTATAATTCATAAACAATATGAAATCAATAATATGTAAGACCTATATCATCAACATGATAAAAGCTTTAAATTCTCTCTGTAGATCTGATATTTTTTACAAGATCAGAAGAACAAATAATAGTAATAAATTTTAAAGCAAGTTATGCTACATCCTTTATATTTTAACCATTTTCTTTCTTAAATTTGGTAAGTTAATTTTTCTATTTGGGATTATCAGTGACTGATATCAATAGGAAGTCCTAGATATAACTGATCTAACAGTTGATTTATGTACTGAGCATTTGGCTGCATGTGATAGACCCCTCAAATTTTTCTGAGTTCAATCTTTGTGTTCTTCATGGGTATTGTGATAAACTGTCATCCAAGGTCACTTCAGAGGGTCTTTATTAACAATAAAATATTCATATATTTATGACATATCAAATATGTGATTTAAGAAGCTACTCCTATGAGATATACATATTTGTTTGTTTAACTGAATAAATTTACATAATTTTAAAATCGTATTAGAATATGCACTGTATTGTATATTGTAATTATTTTCTTGTTCACACAAAATTCTCTAACTGGAATGAAATAGTATTAGTCCTTGTAGCATTAGATTAGCACCTGCCCACATCATTCCCTTGG
>NW_007084099.1:0-1391 GCF_000164805.1 Carlito syrichta
TTCTCGGGTGTTACTTTGTGGGCTTCTCCAGGTTTAACGAGTAGTGACCATCCTGGTGAGTCACCTCAGGCTGCTTAGGGGAAGAGGTTCAGCCTCTTGAAATTATTGCTCATTGCCTGACCTATCACAGTTTCAGCACACTGCTTTTATGTTAAATTTTTTTTGTGCAAACTTCCAAGAAGATAAAAACTGTGTGTTTTTTTTGTAATTTTTTTTAGAAAAGAGTTTTTGCTATGTTGCACAATCTACTCAAATTCTGGCATGCAAGCAGTCTTCCAGCCATAGCTTCTCAAAGTGCTAGGAATACAGGTATGAGCCACTGCATCCAGCCTAGAAACTGTGTTTTTAGGGATAGAACCTTTCATGTTATCTGATGCTTCAAAAGTATTTAGTATTGTGTATTATGAAAAACATAATTTGACAAAGTATTTCAAAGTGAAATACATTAGAATTAAGTGAACCAACCGAAAGACAAGAACAATTTAAAAGTGGACATAAGTAAGGTACAAAGTAAATATTCACCTTTTTCTTACTGAATGTAAAATAAAAGTATTCTTCATAAGCTACTTTAGTAATGCAATATTTAAAAATCAGAAAGCTATTAATTGGCTTTCCAAATACAAAGGAAGCATTTGTAACTTAATGAAGCTCCTCCAACCAAAACTTCAGACCAATCAAGAATAAGAAAATGATCTGAAAACCCAATGATCAGGAAATAAGAATAGCTCTTTTCAAGACTAAACACACAGTTTAAGCTGTTGGAGGATTTAAGCCACAGTTAAACTTCATTGTTCCAAAAGGGGACTTTCAAAGACGTAATTAATTTTTAAATAGTATGTGACTATATGAAAACATTTGAAAATATAGATTATTGAAATTCTTCCTAGTCAAGGTAAATAGATATTAATAAAATAGTTGTTAGGCTGGGTGTGGTGGCTCAAGCTTATAATCCCAGCAGTGTGGGAGGCCAAGACAAGAGGATTTTCTGAGCTCAGGGTTTCAGTACCAGCAACTGAGTTAGGCCTCTTCCCTACAATAAGTCAAAAACGAAGTCAGGCATGGTGGTGCATGCCTGTAGTTCCAGTTACTTGGAAGGCTGAGGCAGAAGTATCACTTGTTGTGCCCAGCAGGTCAAGGCTGTGGCAGCTGTGAGTGTGCCACAGCCCTCCAGTATGGGTGATAGAGTGATCATCAATTCAAATAAAAATAAACAAATACGTAAATATGAAATGGTTGTTAATAAAAATTAAGAATATAAATATTTTGAATACAATCTCTATAACAGAAGCTATTGGAAAAGTGACTTAATTGCTAACATTGAAGAAGACACAAATGGTTTCACAATATTAAAGGATCAAGTAACAGATAACTCTGGTATTATTTCAACTATG
>NW_007084099.1:2275-3875 GCF_000164805.1 Carlito syrichta
CCTCTGCCATTCAAGTAGCTGGAACTATAGGCATGCGCTTTAGCCTGGCTAATTTTTTATTTTATTGTAGAACTGAGGTCTCACCAAGTTTTCTAGGCTGGTCTCAAACCTTCTGGCTCAGGTAATCCACTCACTTCGAGTTCCCAAGGTGCTGGAATTACAGGCTGAGCCACGGAGCCCAGCCTGTTCCTTTTTTTTTCTATGGGTCTATTTGTATGCCAATACCACCCTGTTATGGTTACTAATATTGAAATCTTTTCAAACTCATTCTATGAGGCCAGGATCACCCTGATACTAAAAGTAGACAAGGACAAAACGAAAAAGAAAACTACGCGCCAATATTTTTTCATAAATGTAGATATTAGACAAAATATTAGAAAACCAAATTTAAAATAGCATATTAAAATGATTATTTACCATAATCAAATGACATTCACCAAGAGTGATTCAGCATATGCAAATAAATAAATATGATACATTACATCAACAAAATCAAGGGCAAAAAGTATATGATCATTCAACAGATGCTGTAAGAAATTATTTGATACAATTCAACTTCTATCCATAAAATTTTGCACAATTAGGTGTAGAATGAATGTATCTCAACACAGAGAAAGTTATAAAAACAAACCCAGAGATATTATCATATTGAGTAAAGAGTAGTTGAAAGCATTTCCTCTAAGATCTGGAACAAGACAAGGGTGTCCAATTGAATTATTTTTATTCAGCCGAGTACTGGTATACCTATCCAGACCAGTTGTCAGAAAAAAAATTAAAGCATCCAGTTTAAGAATGAGTAAGTCAAATTTATATCTGTTTACAAACGACATCTTATATATAGAAAACTCTTAAGACTCCACCAAAAGACTCTTAGAACTCATCAATGACTTCAGTAATGTTGCAGGATACAAAATGGAAATACAAAAATTATTAGTGTTTCTATATGCCAATAGCAAACTATCTGAAAAAGAAATGAAAAAAATACTTCAATTTAGGCCGGGTTCAGTGGCTCAGCCTGTAATCCCAGCACTTTGGGAGGCCGAGGTGAGTGAATTGCCTGAGCCCACAGGTTCAAGACCCGCCTGGGCAACTCGGCGAGACCTCATCTCTACAACAAATCAAAAAATTAGCCGGGTGTGTTAGCGTATGCGTGTAGTTCCAGCTACTTGGAAGGCTGAGGCAGAAGGATCACTGGAGCCTAGCAGGCGAGGTTGCGGTGGCTGGGAGCGGCCACTGCACTCCAGTCTGGGTGACAAAGTGAGACTCCAACTCAAAAAAAAAAAAAAAGAAAAAGAAAAAAAATAATACTTCCATTTATAATGACTAACAAAAAAGTACCTAGGAAAAATTTTATCTGAGGTAAAATATTTCTCCAATAAAAATGTAAAACTTGATTAAATAATGAAGAAGACAAAAATAAGTAGAAAGATTCTGTGTTCATGAATTAGAAGAATTACCATTGTTATTTTAACAATGTTCATAATACCCAAGTGATCTACAGATTTCAGGCAGTCCTAATCAAAATAGCAGTGACAGTCTTACACAGAAATAGAAAAGAAACATCCTAAAATACATGAGCCCACAGAATATTTCAAATTGC
>NW_007084100.1:0-1389 GCF_000164805.1 Carlito syrichta
ATTTATTTTTCGGTGTCCTTATATTGACATATGGTTTAAAGAAACATTAAGCCATATAAAATAATCTCTATTTAGATTTGCAAATTTCTTAGTATCACATTCTTAAAAACCTGAAACAAATATCACAGAGATCAAGAAGTTTTTCCATTTTGAAACTTTACCTTTCTACATCTGGAAGGGTGCAGATTTCAGTGGCAGGGAAAAGAAATGTATACTGTCTCCATCATAGGGGCAGGACAAGGCATCATTTTGAGCTTAGAAATCAAGCCAACGAGAAACTACACATTTTTCTTTCTTCCAGAGAGTTGATATCAGAGTCCAGGTTGCTCTGGATTGGTGAAGAAAACTCTGTGCTATTGACCAGAGACCTCCACACAGTGCACAAAGGAACCAGTGCAAAACCTGGCAATTGACAATTTCAAAACCTGGAGGGCTTTTGGGGTCCAGCCTCTTTTGCCAGGTCATGAGATCTCCTGAAGGAGAGACGGATAGGTGAAAGACAGACACAATATTCCCGGATACCTGCTTCCTGAACAGATGACATCCTTTTTTAGTTAGCAGAAAGCTTTTATAGCATTTGTAAAAGGGGCAAGACAAAGAAAATTCCTTCACGTACATATGTTTTAAAAGTTACCACCATCTAGCGGTCTTTAGAAGAAATGAATAAGCCAAAAACACTATCTATTTTCAGTTAATGAGTCTTGAGATAAGTGTAAAAGGAGTTTCACTTAAGCTAAACATAATGCATACAAGGTTTACTTTGACTTCGGTTCCACATCACTTGTCTAATTAAAAAAGCCTTAAAATCACTAGTACAAAACTATAGATTATACCTAGTGATAGTAGGAATATGAAGCCCATTAACTTGACCAAACAACAGTGGCTAGCATTTAAAGAATAACTATGAAAGTCACTTACTGTGAAAATACATACACTAATCTTTACTGGGAATAAACATATGAAGTGAACTAAACATAATGAAATAAAACTAACACAACTAAAATTATTATGGTTGCATAATTGCCAGTGAGCTTTTAAGTTTAGGATAATGGTGATTTGGCTGTTTTCCCTTATGCTTAGCAACCTCCTGGAAAACATCTTTGTCTTAAGATAGGCAGTGGAGCAATTATTATTATCTTTGAGGCACCAATTTTATCATTGTGTGAACTTAAACTTATGAACTTAAAACAATCTTCAAAGTAGCTATAGCACTAAAACTTAATTAATGACACAAAGTAAAAACCTTGTTAAACATAACCAGAGCCTAATAATTTTTGTCAACCCTCATACATATGAATATTGATTATATAAACTTGTATGATATTACATTTACCAATTATGAGTAATACATGGATAAAACAATTATCATGTCTAGAATAGCACTGCCAG
>NW_007084101.1:0-886 GCF_000164805.1 Carlito syrichta
GAGGACTTAACTTAGTGGTTCTGACTTGGGGCATCTTGTGTGATTGCAGTTAGATAGTGACAGGAGCTGTAGAAGCAAGCAGGTGGTTAGCTAAGCATCTCTTTCTCTTTTCAGGTAGATACAAGGCTTCCCCATGTGGTCTCTCCCTGTGGCTTCTTTACAGCATAAAGCACACCAGCTCCCAAGGGAAAAATACATCACCTTTTATGACTGGGTAAGTCACACACTTCTACCACCTTCAGTGACAAATCATAAGTCCACCCAAATTCAAGGGTAGGGGATTAGACTTTAACTGTAGATGGGATGGGGTGGTGACAAGTACAGGAGATACTGTTGTAGCCATTTCTAAAAAAATATAATCTTCCACAGTGGGCCTGGCACATGGTAAAGTATTTAATACATGTTAAATAAATGAAACAAAATGAGATTCACAATTATTTATTTTATCCCATTAGGGAATATTAGGCAAATGTGTATAAAATCATATCTGTGAAGCTGGGCTCGGTGGCTCAGCCTGTAA
Organism: Carlito syrichta; assembly: GCF_000164805.1. Lineage (NCBI taxonomy): Eukaryota > Metazoa > Chordata > Mammalia > Primates > Tarsiidae > Carlito > Carlito syrichta. Next base: position 521 of record NW_007084101.1, read on the forward strand.
TCCCGCACCTTGGGAGGCTGAGGTGAGTGAATTGCCTGAGCCTGTGAGTTCGAGTCCCACCTGGGCAACTAGGTGAGACCTCATCTCTACAACAAATCAAAAAATTGGCCGGGTGTGGTAACAGCTACTTGGAAGGCTGAGGTAGAAGGATCACCGGAGCCCAGCAGGTCAAGGCTGCGGTGGCCAGGAGCGGCCACTGCACTCCAGTCTGTGTGACAGAGTGAGACTCCAACTAAAAAATAATAATAATAATAATAATAATAATATTTGTGTATTAATAATAATAATAATAACATAGTAGCTATCATTTGTTGAGCTCTTAGTTTGTGCCAGGCACTAAAGCTAATTTATTTACAAGCATTTAAT
>NW_007084102.1:0-1006 GCF_000164805.1 Carlito syrichta
CAATGAAGAAGAAATCTAGACAGAAATGAATAGTTTTTAAGCCAGTACAGCTAATTTTATTCCTATTCTGTGGAGATTATAGGCACAGTCTTTCTTTTTCTAAATAATTCAATCTTTTAGAAATAGGAAAGTTATAGAAACATAGAAATTGAGAATAACAAAGTTGACTCAGTATTTGATCAAATTTCCTAAGATTTGTGTTCTCTTAAGCTGAATAATCTTTTTTAATTTAATATCAGTTCTGAAAGACCTCTCTCTAGAGATTGGTTTTATTGACAATTTTTAATGTTCTTTGCTGTTTCTAAGCTTGAATTATGTCATAGACATCTGTATATCTTACTTAAAGAAAAGTATCTAACTCTATGGCTTACTTGATGTGTACAAATCGTATTTTTGTTTTAATACTTTAGATATGTACATCATGATTCTGGTTTAATTACCGACATGTTGCAAATACTCTTTCAGTTTATGGAAATGTCAAGCGGTTAGGTATTGACAGGTAAGAAACTTTAATAAAGCTTAACTTCGAACTCAGTGAAGATCACCCTTAGATAATTGGTATTATAATTGTGTTTTTGTTGTTGCTTTTGAAAAGATAAAGAAATTTGAAGTTATTTTGTTGCTGTCAGAATCTACCACCATGTATAAAGTAGATGTTACTTAAGACCATAATGGCATATTATATAAAAGAACAATCAACTACTAAGGTAAAAAGATTTTATAAAGTATAATTGGTTACTGCTACTTATTATTAATTGCCTCAGTCAGGGTTTTTAATTGCAGGTAGCAAAGGGCAGTTCTGACTAATTCAAGCAGAAAAGGGAGTTATTGAAAGCATATTGGTTAGTTTACCAAACTGATGGGAAGGTTGTTTACCGAACTGATGGGAAGGTTCTTTACATAGGAACAAAGAAGACTAGGTAACATAAAAGGCATAGCTAAGAATCATGATAGAAACCCATCTGGTGACAGTAATGTGGCCACATGTTGCTGAGGTCTAGGCTCA
>NW_007084103.1:0-984 GCF_000164805.1 Carlito syrichta
AAGTGTGGTGCAGGGTCTCCCTGTCTCAGATGACACTCTCTGACATCAGTCCCTGGCTCAGTCCTCATGGCTGGTGCTGGGTGTTTATTAAGGGGCTGGTGGCCCTTGGCAGAGGGAGAGCTGCTGCACACACCAGAGCCATCAAGTTGACATGGCCCATGCAGATGACTTCATCCCGTTCATGGAAACAGACAGGTCCCAGTTGGCCGGGACAAGCATTTCAGTCATCCCTTAGAAAGTATCACTTTTCAAAGCTCGATTAAAAGATAATCTGTGTGTAATATATCTGGTTTTACGACGCATTCGGATTTCATCATTTCCAATTCCCAGTCCCCCAAACGAGCATGCTTACATTTGACATAACAAGTTGCCAGCCCACAAGGATTTTCCTTTGGTTTCCCCAAATGCTAATTATGTAACAAGTCTAATTCAGTTCATATGATTCACTTGAGCAGTAGGTACTTTGGTTACTATATAACTGTCAAAAGGGATGTGAAGCCTCTCTTCTTCCTCCAAAACAATCACGCTGTGTGCCCAGCTCCTTTGCATGCAGTGTTCATGTCCACCTGTGCTGTGAGAGAGGTTGGACTCAGAGCCACCACCAGCAGGTCTGTTCCTGTCCTGTGAATATAGAGGATGAGTATTAAGTCATTCGCTCACCAGCACAACTTGAGCAGATTTCTATATGCCTGTGAGAGTAGTCTCCAACTAAGAATACACACTGAAACTCTGACAGCCCCAAATGCTGATAAATGCATTGGCGCAGAATCTGGTTGAAGTGGTGTGTTTTCAAGCCCTTTAGCTCGCATGGATAAGGGCAAAGGTTATTTTGTGTCTGAAAACAAACATATTTCTGGAATAATTAATACACCATCTCCTAAACTTTGTTTCTGGAGAAAATCACATATACTGTCTTTATTGTAAATGCTTTTTCTTAAATTACAGGATAGAAGAGTGCAAAACAAATCTGTGGGCAAATCCAAA
>NW_007084104.1:0-748 GCF_000164805.1 Carlito syrichta
CACAGTAAGAATTATTTTATATGACCTTGTCCCTTCTAAGTTGTACTTTTTTCTAGATATTTTTAAACTTCTATTTCCTTGTAGACTGGTTAGTCAGCTCTTGTTCCCAAAGGCAGTTTCTCCTAGGACTAAGATTAGAAACTAAATTACCATGATAGTTTTGTCGCCCTGCCCCTAGCCAGGCAGAACGTTTTCTTTTGTTTCGTTAATTACCGAAACTCTGTCTGCTTCAGCCCATGGCCGCCATCTTGGCAACCCTGCATTTCCTTGTTCAAGAGTGTGACAGCTACTATTTGATTTTTAGAGTAGACTTGTTAGGATAAAATATATACATATACACTCATAGCTGCGTAAATCTATGCTTGCTGTTTTGTTTCCTTTTGCTACATTATTCAAGTGTAATAGTTACTATACGATTTATGAAAGAATTAATGATGAGGTATTAGCTTAATAGGATATAGCATAGTATTAAAGTCCAATAACTAGATCATATAAAAATTAAAGTTTAGACATATGAAACATATGAATTATAGTAAAGTTTGGTAGTTTAAGAATAAGTTTTAACTGAGTTATAAGGCATTACGTTAAATCGTAATAGGATAATAGTATAACTGACAGTTTAAGTCATTTAACTAAACTTATAGATTATAGTATAGTGTTAAGTTGATAATATTAATTGTTAAAAATATTGGGGAATCAGTTAACTTGGATTGAACCTAGAGTTACCTTAGAAAAGTTTTTTTGTATT
>NW_007084104.1:2000-3178 GCF_000164805.1 Carlito syrichta
GACCTAACTTATCTAACATTCACTCGGCCATACGTGAGTTCTGTCAATCACGGGCAGCACCCACCAATACCAAGTGTTCCGTACCCATTAGGAGAAATTACCCAATCATGTATAATCAAGTTTGGAGTTCTTTCCCCTCCCTCTGTAATTGTGCATAAAAACTGCTTGCCATTATCAATCGGGGCTCTCATCCCTGAAGCTGCTGCTTCAGGCATGAGCCCAGACTTGAGCCTGAATAAAGACCCTCATGTGTTTGCATTGGAGCTGGCTCTTTGTGGTCTCTATCTCTCTCATTAGAGTCTCGGGTTCAACACTGTCTCCTCTAAATATCTTACCCTTAGGTTCAATATGTAGTAGATAGAAGAAATTGTCTAATCTTATTTGCAATAGAGAAATAAGGGCAGAGTTCTCACATATGCTAATTTAAGGGTCTGACAGTGGAACGACTTGCAATAATTTTTTCATTCAGAAGGGTACTCTCTCCTCTAAATATCTTACCCCTTAGGTTCAATATGTGGTAGATAGAAGAAATTGTCTAATCTTATTTGCAATCGAGAAATAAGGGCAGAGGTCTCACATATGCTAATTTAAGGGTCTGACAATGGAATGACTTGCAATAATTTTTTCATTTGGAGTCAGTGACCCACGCTACACTCTAACTTGCATTTCTTTCTCCCTGAGTTTCTTGCCTTTCAGCAAGCAATACAAAGAAAGGCAGAGGAGATAGAAAAATGAGTTAGTCCAAGTTGACTGGATCATCTGCTTTGTTTAAAATTGTTAGCAGCAGAATTGTCAGAGCCCGCAGCCACTCCCAGTGGTCCCAGCAGATCTGGAGCCTCTCAGAGAGACTCCTAGGACAGCTGGAATGCTTGCCTCTCACGCACATGCACAGTAGCCACCACCACACAAACAGGCAGGAAGCTAACAGAAATCCTGAGCATTACATGTGTCAACCTATTTTTAGAACTCAGGTTTTCTTTAGAACACAAATTAACTTAATGTAGGTTATTCAAATATTTCTTTTCTTTCTTTTTTTTTTAAGTTGGAGTTTCACTCTGTCACCCAGACTGGAGGGTAGTGGCCACTCCCGGCCACCACAGCCTCAACCTGCTCAACTCCAGTGATCCTTCTGCCTCAGTCTTCCAAGTAGCTGGAACTACAGGCGTGCGCTACCACAC
>NW_007084105.1:0-1107 GCF_000164805.1 Carlito syrichta
TGGCACTGTCAGCTAGAAAGTTCTGGACAGTTGTCTGTATTAAGAGCCTGTGCTGTTGAGAATAAGCTTGTGTATTCTCAATTTGTGTCATTTAAACAGATGCAGGAATACAGGTGAGAAAAGGATAGTTAGGTACATTGTAGCTTCAAGAAAAGAGTGGGTGGTAGCAGTGGGAGTGACTTCAGAATAAGTCAGACACATCTTGATGCTTCACCATGGAAAGTGATGATAATAAGTATTTCTAAGGAACTTCTGAGGATTTTTAATGGAGAATTGACAGAAACAATGATCTTTCTTGGTCATGTTATATCTGACTCAGTGGTATTAAAAGAATAAGTGAAAAGTATCATTTGTGAATGGAATTTGATTTCTTTGAAGAGAAGGTATTTTACAGAGTTTTATATTGATGGTTTCCAAGAATCTGGCTTGAGCAAGAGCGGGAGATTAGTCAATTCAGTAAAAGGTACTCTCATGCTAAATCCTAGCCTTAAATTTACATATTTAAAATTGTATCCATCTGTAAGGCTTCAAATCATGAAATTCATATATGCTATTTCAGAAAGTTAAACTCATATTAATTAGATCTTAATTCACCTACTTGTCAGTTTTTCAACCATACAAGACTTCTAAAAAAAAGCAAAGAACAATCAAATACGGTCTTACTAGGGAGTTTGTTTTTAGGACTGATGTATTTTAGTCATAAATGTATTTTAGAACTTATTCTCTATTTATTTCCTCTAGCTTGTGCTCTGCTCCCATTATCTCTAGCATATTGGGGTTAGATTTTAAATTGTAATAATCACCACTTCTGCATTACAACTGGAAGAATTTTTAAAAATTTCTTATCTAAAACATTGTTTTCTCTTTTTAAAAAAGTTTGGTTTTCTACTAAAATTCTGTACTGAGAAATCATTTTATGAGTTCTGTTGTATTGTTCCACATACCTCTTCTCAATTTAAACTAGTTTTTTCTTTTATTCCCTGGAAATTAAGTTCAGTGGATAATTCTATAATATTGCTTTGAATTTTTTCATAACCTTTAATCTTATTGAGATGTGGAATCCAAAAAGCTGATAACTTAGATAAAATTGTATACTTAGTGCGTGAA
>NW_007084105.1:2814-3621 GCF_000164805.1 Carlito syrichta
GCTCCAATGCTATTCTGTGATAATTTGGTCAGGTCTCTGGATGGTTCCCATTAGAATTTCAAGAGCCTATTATTTTTGTTATATGCCATAAATATTAAGCAGCAATAATGAGGTCATATGTCTAACTTAATCATCTTAGTTAAATTTTCAATTAAGAAAGACACATTATTACATACTTTCAAGTGTTTCCATTTTTATTTCTAATAATGTAAGTACAAAATACTTGGCATTGGATAGTCTAGAAATGGTCATTGGTTGATATTCGGCAATTTGAAAGTAATTCAGAAAATCTTGATGGTCCAGCAAGCATCTGAGTTTAGCAGATTTGTTACGATGAGTTTCACAGTGCATTGGTGCTTAGAGTTTATAACTTGGAAATTCCTCAAGATATGGAAGAGTAGGAAGAAAACCCAAAAAATAAATTACCCTGGCAGTAAGCTGCTGATAGCTTAATGTGATTCTAATAGTTACTGCATTGCTGTAGAAGCAATAATCTGCAGAGTTTCCTAAATTTATTGTCAGGGGGAAAAAGCAACACCTATTGGGCAGAAATCCAGAAATTTAAGAGGGCATCAAATATCCCTCTGATGCTATCTCCTGCTGCTTTAATTTCAGCAACAATTCTAGCTTGTGATGATATCATTGAAGATAAACCCTGGTGATCTGAACTCTGGTAGTCACAGATGCTCTAAGGTAACATCTAATTAGGCCTGGCTGTAGGATGCTTAACAATTTAGAGGGAATAGCTTAAAAACATTTTGGCCTATGCAATTTATTTAAATTTTACTCATGAAAAGAATAAGCTAG
>NW_007084106.1:0-608 GCF_000164805.1 Carlito syrichta
CAGCCTGCAGGACTCAGCCTTGGAAGTCACTCAGTGTCACTTCTGCTGCATTTTCTTACCTCTAAATGAGTCACTAGCTAGCCTGTCCAGATTTAAAGGCAGGGGAGTTAGGCTCTCTCTCATGATGGGTGATTTCAGGTTCTAGAAAAGTATATGGGATTGACGATATTGAACCATTTTTGGAAAGACACGACCCTAGCACTTACCATACATCTAGCACTTACCCTACTTTGATGAATATCCATCTCCCTATTTAGACCACAGGTATGTTGAGATCATGATTTAGATCTTATTCTTTGTCTGTTCTCAAAACTTAGCACAGTGTTTAGAAGAGTGGTATAGTTTGAATAGTTGTCCCCTTCAAATCTCTTGTTGAAATGTGATTCCCAATGTTGGAGGTAGGGCGTAGTGAGAGGTGCTTGGGCATGGAGTGGATTTCTCATGAATACCTTGTCCTTCTCATGGAAATGAGTGAGTTTTTGTTCTTCTAGTTCATGTGAAAGTTAGTTGTTTGAAAGAGTCTGGTACCACTTCCCTTCCAGCTCTTGCTTCTCTCTCTTCTGCTCTCACCATGAAAAATGCCATCTCCCCTCACTTTTCTTTTTTTT
>NW_007084107.1:0-1618 GCF_000164805.1 Carlito syrichta
ACAGCGCCATCATGAGGAAACTGTTTCATGAACCCCCAAATCAAGAGCATCTATGCAAGTCCTAGCAGTTGAGGAAGCAAGGACTGAACAGAGCTGGCAGAAGCCAGAGCCAGATGCAGAGACATGGGAAAATTCTGGTGAATGAGTGACCAAGACTGAGCTAGAAGCTTCCAAGAGGTCTCATCTCAGTAAATGGCCCATTATACCCACTGTATAGGACAGTGGGTATGTGACTTCTACATTTGAGCCACTCTCTTCCTCACACAAAAGCACATTTCATAAGCCCATTTAATAAGATGTTGTAGAGCTCTAATCTGCTAAATTATGTTTGTTCACTTTTGAATTGGCTTTTAAATTGTTCACTTTTTAGTACATAATTTTACAAAAAGGGAAAAGGGTTTTAAAACCATGGGTGGAATAAGACTGGTCAGAAAGAAGAAGAGAAAGTGTATACCTTTGTTGCTTTGATTCTCCTTGACATTGATTCACCCCATCTCCACATTTGTACAGGGTAGATTGAAATAACTTGCTACTACCTGGCACAGATTACAACAATTTTTATGTATATTACTCCATTTAGTTTTATCTGAAGCTAATTTATACTTTGCAAATTTGACTTTCAATTCTGGTTTTCCAAGTCATGGGCTGTCCACCATTTAAGGCAATGAAACACTCATCATTAATAGCTAACAAGGTTCTATAATTAAGTATTAAGGCCATCATTCCAGTTCAGTAAATAGCTGTTCAAACTTCACTGTACCTTGCACCTTGGCCTGAACACAACTGATTGAACACAACAAATTGATGAACTTATCTCCAGTCCACAGTAGCTTGACCTCTTCATTTCGTTCTGCCCACTGCTCTTTTCTAATATTATATTTGTGTGTGATCTACAAACTCCAATTCTGATAACAATTGGAGATTTGAAGTTATCAGAAGTTGCATTCTTCAGTAACAACCTCCTGCTTCCCTTTCTGGTCGTGGCCCTTTCTCAGCACTTGCTCTATGACACTTTGGTGACTGACTGTCAGTCTGGTATGGCTCCAGGTCCCTCCTTTCCTGGGCACTGCTCTCAAGAGCAGACTTCACTGGATCAGGCTTATTGCCTAGATCTTACACCCTCTTCTGTGTACTGTGTATCAAAGAGCTCAATGGAGCTCAAGCTGGCACAAGAACAAAGGATGCAACATATTCAAGTTCAAGTGTCTCCATTATTATCTTATAGTATTCTGCAATAGAACTTCAGTAGACGTTTAAATTTCTATGTAGGTTGATTAATCAGTACAGAGGCTCGAATCACTTGACAATGGGAGCTTCGACCCACTGTGGTTTGAAGAAATATGGAGGAACAGCAAGAAAGAAAAATGAGAAAGCACCACTGGATTGGCCTTCTTTTAAATTATGGGAAATAACGTGGAAGATATATTTGAAAGCATTAGAACACTTCACTGAGATAAAAAGACTTCTTTACTTATTTTCACTATACCAACTTTGGATTTTCCCACTGATTTCCTGCCAGTGGTGTCATTAGTCTTTACTTTGCTCTGTGTCTTGTGATCATAGGATGACCTTGTGTCACTGTTCCCTGTATCATCATGCACAACATTTCTCCTTTATG
>NW_007084108.1:0-1115 GCF_000164805.1 Carlito syrichta
AATTTTTTTCAAATTGTATTAACAACGCAATAAAAGACTTAATATAAACCAAATTGCTACCAACTATTAAACATTGCAAAGGCTTCCTATTCTTTAAAACAGTCACCAAATCCCAGTAATAAAATTTTGCACATCTGATTACCACAAGAACCTGGAATACGTTTTTTGTTTTTCATTTATCCTCTCAAATTTTCTCTCCCTCTCCCTCACTCCTTCTTCCTCTCCCTCTTTCTTTCACACACACACCACAAATGATTTGTTAGATATACTTGGAAGGAAAGATAAAAAACAATTCACCTTCTTCTAGTGCGTGTATAAAGTTCTACCCTTTCTATTAAGATTTAAAAGGGTCTGTTAGTCAAGGGCCACAGAAGAAGAGGTCACACTCAAAGGTTTTTAATTGAATAGAGTTGAATAAAGAGGCTGTTTGCAAAGGTATGAGCACATTAAAGACACTGAGACGAAAAGTCAGGACCAGGAGCTAGCAACACTGAGAAGTCATGACCACTCTTAACCTAAACAGGGAATGGTCCTGGAGCCTGGTGACAGCTGCACCCATGGAAAGGTCACAACCAGGCTGGAGATAGGACCCAGAGAAAGCAGTTGAAAGGAACTAGGGTACAGGGGAGAGCCCCTTGGGCTATCTTCTGCCTTTTGATCACCTACTAGTGATTCCCATTGGCCAGATCCCTTCTGAAGTCCAAGGCCAAGAAAGCCTGGTGATGCAGTCCCTAGAAGTCAGCCTCTTGGGGATAGAGTCAGGCAAGGAAGGGAGGGGAATGGACTTGGAGAATACCCAGAACACAGCCCCCAACTTTGACGTATCATGTAGATAGGTGAAAAATCTCAGCAATGACAAGCTTACTGTTTTAAAGCTGCTGAAAGTGAAGGTTCTCTTTAATGGTGTCACCTTTTCCTGGACAGGCTGAGACTTCTGGGTAGCTGTGTATTCTATTGGTGGCAATCTGCAGTGGAGTGTCCATGCTCTCTTGCTCTGTATTGGCAATGGTGCTTTGAGAATCCACGGCCTTCTGTGCATGACAGGTGGCTGCAACATCCTATGGCCTGTGTCACCACGAGCCTGTGCCCTCGCAGTGGTGCCAGACTCTGGTCAC
>NW_007084109.1:0-960 GCF_000164805.1 Carlito syrichta
GTCTCAGTTGATCAGGGTATGTTTCCAGGGCCCCAGAAGCTGTGGTGACGGTGACTTGGGTCTGGGCCATGAGGATGTGTGCTGACCAGTGTCACCAAACTTGCTGTTGGCAGTGCCACTCTGGAATCATGACCAGGAGGTGGGCAGAAAGGACCACTGGACTGAGCAGACATTGGCATTGGTCCCTCCAGACATCAGCACCCCTCAGTGACTGGTTTGCCTACTGGTTTGTCAGTGACCAGAAACATCCCCTAGTGGTGTCCCAACCACTCCTGTAGGAGTATCTCGAATGCTTGGCTTCCTAAGGACAAGAACAGAGTGGCACATATGGCCTCAGGAAGCTGACACACGTGGGGACATGACCTCCCTCGAAGGTCTCACTGCCTTCAGAGATTCATCTCACATGATGGTAAATTCAAGAAATGCTCAGATTTCTACTTTAAATGAAAGCCTAAAGTGTGTTAACATGGCAGATACTAACATAGTATACTTTTTAAAGATTTCTGCTACTTAGTTTCAATCAAAACAGTTTCAGTCTTTCCTTTTCTCTAGGCATTTAGGCATGGCAATAATAACTGAAGGGGAAAAGTTCCTGTGTGTTGTTAGGATACATTTAGCATGGGTTCTTTACTCTTTCTGAGACTGCCAGTTCATGTTGTCTGTCTTGTCTAATTAGCCCCAACCATGGTAGGAGGGATCCAGCACGATGCCAGTTTAGCAGATGAGAAGATAGACATTCTTTCCAGGCTGTTAAGCTTCTCCTCTACAGGCACGCAGCAGCCAAATGGCCAAGTTGAGGTTCACGTCCAGGTCATTTTGCTTTTTTGCTATTTTATTTCTTAGCTCTGATAAACAATCTTAAGGAGTAGGACCTCTCAAAAATATATCATCAGATTGGATTTCTATTGAGAAGACACCTCATTGACACTACTGGAGTTTGTGATGGCATCATCTTCCAAT
>NW_007084110.1:0-1246 GCF_000164805.1 Carlito syrichta
AGGACTGGATTCAAAATATGTGGTACGTAGGAACAATGCCATATTATGCAGTCACAACGAGAACAAACTCACGAAGTTCACGGAAACCTGGATGGAGTTAGAGTCTATACTACTGGGTGACCTTTCACGGAAGCAAAAACTGAGTATCACATGTACTCACTCATAAGTGGACCTTGAACAACCATCATAATAACGACAACAAAAGATTTTCAGAGTTGGGAGATGCAGGGGAGGGGGAGGGCCAGGACTTGCAGTAGTTGGTTTGTGCCCGGGGTGCCGGGACGTTCGGCGACAGGCCTGAACAACAAGGGTTCCTGTAAAATGAATATTAATATATTTCACCCTGAATTGTACCCTACTTCTTTCAAATTACAAATGAAGAAGAAAACGTTTATACCAGATCCCTGAATCCATGGCCAGTCATTAGAAAGGAATTCTTGTTTCTATAGCCTTAATCACTTTTTTCCACACCCAAATAAAAACACATACCCTTATTTTATTGAAATGTGCTTAGATAAAATATCCTATTGCTGATTTTTAATTAACTTATTTTTGAAATATATCCCAGTTGACTCATTCGATATGTTTCATTGAGTATAGATAGCAACTGTATACTACTGCTTAAAATGAATTGTCCCGATTTGTGTCTTTTTCCCTGCAGCGGTATGTGTAGATCTCTGGCATGTTTCCTTTCTGACCATGTTCGCGTTTTCTCATGTGTTAGTGTTACGTTGGAGTTGTTGAAATGTATCAGACACCTACTCTGCACAATGAATGGTACCTGCTGTCAATCTCTTTCTTGTGGGGGCGGGGCTCCGGGTCCCTCGCCATTGCGGGGCTGCAGCGCCCTGGCGTGAGGACGGCGCGTCGCGTCCCGGCCGCGTGACCTGCTGGGTTGACGCGATCCTTCCTCAGAATCCTGCCTGCGAGCACCGAGGCGCAACGCGGTTCCGCCTCCCGGGCCGCGGCCTCCCACGGAGTGCTTCAGACTCCCGCGCTGCGGGAGCCCAGAGTGTGGCTCGCGGCGACTGGGACGACCGCGGAGCTGGGCCCCCCGCTGGCCGCGGAGCTGGGCCCCCCGCTGGCGGCGGAGCCGGGCCCCCCGCAGGCGGCGGAGCTGGGGCCCCCCTACCACGTCGAGGGAACGTGAGTCAGGCCGCTCTTGGACATGGACCCTTAACCGTGAGTTCACAGACTCTTCTTTTCTTGTATTTTCTAACCTGTGTTGTGGCTTTTGCTGGAAGTG
>NW_007084111.1:0-709 GCF_000164805.1 Carlito syrichta
GACCCGCCTGGGCAACTTGGTGAGACCTCATCTCTACAATAAATCAAAAAATTAGCCGGGCATGGTAGCGCACTCCTGTAGTTCCAGCTACTTGGAAGGCTGAGGCGGAAGGATCGTCGGAGCCCAGCAGTTCGAGGCTGCGGTGGCCAGGAGCGGCCACTGCATTCCAGTCTGGGTGACAGAGTGAGACTCCAACTCAAAAAATAAATAAATAAATAAATAAATAAATAAATAAATAAATATTAAAAAATAAAAACAAATTGTGAATTATCTAGATGCTTTGTTTCTGCCTCTTAATGCTATTTTTGGACAGGTTGCTGAAGGTAAACAAAGAAAAAAGGCTTATATTACAAACTTTCCCTTTTGGTGGGACCTTGGTTGAAAAGGGGCAGAGAAGGGCGATATTGATGGCGTATGTCTTGGGCATCATTTTTAATTAGCAGTATTCTCCTCACCCCATGTTTCCAGATGAGGGTGTCCTCAGATGTGACAAAAGTTCAGGTGAGTTGAAACAGTTGCCTCTTAAGTGCAACAGGGCTCCCAAGCAAGGCTTGCTGTGTGCAAGAACCAAGGGAAGTGGTGTTTGGACAATTTTGACTTTGTTTTCACCAGTGGCAGACTGTTGCCTCCAACAACCTCCCTGCTCTTACCTGTTTCCTTTCTGGCAGGGTTGCAAATATCAGATACTGCATTCTCAGCCTCCACTGCA
>NW_007084112.1:0-1248 GCF_000164805.1 Carlito syrichta
TTCTGCCCTCTGTTGCAGTCCAGGTCAGCATGGTCTGTGCTTGAACAAAGAGGCATTCTACAAAGCCCTGTGACAAAACCCATGGCCAGGCTTCAGGAAAATAATAGCTGGCCACTGAGAGATTAAAACAAATGAGATCAGTTTCCTCATTTCTCCCAGTGCGTCTAGGCAATGAAAACAGGTCACAAAACAAAAAGTGGAATGAAACACTTTAAGAACTCTTAAGGGAAGTACCTTGATACCATAATTTCCTCTATGAATTAAGAGTAAAGTTAAATAAAGAATGGATATCATAAACACATTTGCTTATATTGTTACCCATCAATTATGGTCATATAATACAAACTTAGTGGTTGTTGAGAAGGGAAGTTCTGAGGAAAAGGAGTGTATTTTTTATTCTTGTAAAGAACTGAAAGTCCATGCAAAAGGAACAAAAAGACTTTGATACAACATGAAGAAAAGAAGCAGTTTGAGTTTCATTTAATATTTTGTCTTGTAATGATACAGAGCTGGAATTAACTTTCTATATACAAACTAAATTAAAATGACTGGACTGTCAATTTAAAAATAACTCACTGAGGTTTGTAAATGTTTTAACATCTGTTTCATAATTTAACTCTCAAACGAAATTATCCTAGACTTGAGCCTATACTACTAAATGAAGCCTACTCATTCTGTGTGCTGTTTTGGAATCTTAAAATAACGGTATACAAATAAAAGCTTAGAAGTCATCCTAGTCCACAACTTGCCTGCTAGGAAAAGATCCCTGACAGACATTTTCACTTTTTAATAGGCTCTAATTGACAGAGCATTTTTCCTTACAGACTCTTCTACAGATGAGTTCATGCTCTACCTTACAGTACAAACAGGAAGAAAAGAAAAGAAAGTGTTTTTTTATTATTTAGAGAATTCTTTATTAGTTTCTGTAATCAAACCCATGTAGATAAGACCTTACATATTTAATACAGTGCATTACCCCTGTACAAATGAAAAAAAAAATAAGTTTAATGTTTCTAGAACAATATGGCTGTTAATTTCTGTACTATGCCAACTCAACACAGTAAACTGGGATACTTTTTCCAAAGTTGACAGCACAGCTAAAGTTTCCAAAAATTCAAATTATGTATATGTGTGTATATATATATATAGACCAATAATAGCAGTATGTTATGTACCAATAGCAGCAATAGCTTTTCCAGGTTCTGCAGTCATCTGACAAAATTATAGAAACATCCAGCACACTCCATT
>NW_007084113.1:0-1139 GCF_000164805.1 Carlito syrichta
ATACTGTTGATTTAAATTCCAGTAGTTCCATGATTCATATTCATTCATGTCACTCACCTCCTGACTTCTCATTAAGATGAAATAAATTATGATGTAGAGAATCACATCATATCCTGAATTTATTGTGCCCTTACAATGTATATTTCTTTTGGATTTCTTAAGTAATCTATAGTAACTATAATAACAACAAAATGGAAATAACCTCAAGGCATTGCCCAGATCTGTTAGCAACAAAGTGTTCTTAACTACTCCATAAAATGGACAAATGAATCTTTTTATTTCTCTACTCATTTTGTAAGTGTTCTGTCTGTCTCTTTGCTAACCATCTGGGCACATATAAAATATTTCCTTTGTTGTGAATGGACTTTATTTTTCAATTTGTCCTTTACTTGTATCTTTGAAAGTACTTGACATTGCCATAGAGAATCTGCCCAAAAATACCATAGTTAGGATTTTTAAAAAATATCTTATTGATATTTTATAATGGAGAGACATCAGATAGACATGTGGAGAATTAGTAGGGAAAATAGTTAGGGAAAATGGTTGCTGGCCAGAAAAACTGGGTCCTTCATTTTCTTCTTATTAGTGAAATGAACTGAGCTCAATATAGGCAGCAAAATCATTTCTAGGTTCAGTAAAATAGGATGAGCATACATTACTAGGTGTAACGACCTTTTAAATAAAAAGATATAATCAGAGGTCCTGCTTGACTCAAAAGTTATTTATTTAAAGCACCTACATATGGATGGTAGAATATAACAATTTATAAGAAAAATTTAAAGCACTATGTTTGACTACATACATTAGATACTAATTTGACAAGAATATTTGAAAACAATTTTACTCTCTTACTAATCAATATAAATTAGCAAAATGTCAGATAGGGTTATAGGCTGTTTTGTATTCTAAGCCCTGAAACAGAGACAGAATGAGTGCTATTGCTTTCCCTTCCATTACAGGAAGAAATAAACATATTTTAAATGTTCATAGAAAGAGTACAATCATTTCTCAAAATCCCTGAGCAACTTTGTCACAGGACCTTCCACATAACCAAATCCACAAAAGCTCAAGTCCTTGATATAAAATAGCAAAGTACTTACATTTTTCCTATGTACAATCTCCCATATGCTTTAAGTCAT
>NW_007084114.1:0-972 GCF_000164805.1 Carlito syrichta
CGGCGACATCACCCGTGCCCTCCCCCCACCTCCGAAAAGGGAGTGCGGACACAGAGTCATTGGGTCATTGGGCCCGAGTGGAACACAGAGCAACCCCTGGAATTCGCCAGGTCGTCATCAGAAGCATCAATGAGATGCAAAAATGAAAGGCAAGATGAAGAACGATCACACCTGGGTGGACGTTGCCTTTCTGGTAGGTAGCTCCCCCAACCCTTCAACCACACTGTCTGCAGTCTCCACTGCTCTCCTGGCAGCAGCCTATGGCGCCAGAGATGACAACTTCCTTCCCCAGCCACTGCTTGCTTGCCATGCTCTAGCTGTTTCTCATTCGGTGGGTGTGGGTTCGTTCCTGACCCGTGTGTGTGTGTGTGTGTCTGTGTGTGTGTGTGAGTGCGAGTGTGTGTATTCCCGAGAATGCTCAGTGGCATGTAGCGACTCTCTCCGTGAGCCCGCACCAGGAATCTCCACGAAACTTCTCCCATGACTGTGCTCAGTGGGCTGGGCAGTGGGTCTCTAGGGTGAAGCGCTTGGTGTCTTCCCTCCAGTCTCTGCTGCTCAGGAGACCTGGGTGTAGCAAATACCGCGCACTTCCCACTCCTCCACCGCTCGAATTTTGTGAATAACTCTGTGAACTGTCTTTGTGTATGTTCAGCATTTCTGAGTCAAACATTCTATGTGAGTTTCCACAGCGTGTCAGACACAGATTTGGGGTAGGGGCGAATGTATATGGTACTGGGTGTCTGCGTGTCTGTTTGTCACGTCCTGTGCATGATGGGTACACACTGATATGTCCCTTTATCGTGTAGATTCTGCGCTGCTGTCTGTAGGCATTGTTCTCGTCTCAATGTTGGTGTGCACATTCCTGCCACGTGTGTGCAATTCCTAGAGCATGTTTTTCGAGTGTGTGTGTGTGTGTGTGTGTGTGTGTGTGTGTGTGTGTGTGTGTGCACTTGCGCCCGCGCGCTCGGGGAG
>NW_007084115.1:0-1040 GCF_000164805.1 Carlito syrichta
TAAAGCACACCAGCCTCACCGTTGAAATTCAAATCTATGCATTACATACAAAAATTACAAGTTACTACATTCCCTGAACATTCTGGATGGCTCACAGAAGCTATCAAAATCAGGAGTGTGCATTCATGAATGCCATTGATCCAGTGTAACCTACTTTTTAAAGATATACGGGATAAATTTATTTTGAATCTTGATACACTGCACATAGTCCATTATAATGGAATTCACAATGTGAAATCGTTCATATGTTCTCATGTTTAACAGAAATTTTACTTTTGTTATTTTTAATTCAACTGTTTTTATAAAAAAATCTGGGAATCTTGTATAGTACCAACAGATTTTAACAGTGTTTGTGTAAACACTTTAGGGTGCTGCAAGGAATTTCCAAGAACTTAACCACATGCCTGAATTGTACATGCTTCCCTAAAAAATATGTAACACAAGCCAGGCTCGGTGGCTCAGCCTGTAATCCCGTGCCTTTGGGAGAATGAGGTGAATGGATTGCCTGAGCCCGCGGGTTCGAGACCCGTCTGGGCAACTTGGTGAAACCTCATCTCTACAATAAATCAAAATGAGCCAGGCGTGGTAGCGCGCGCCTGTAGTTCCAGGTACTTGGAAGGCTGAGGTGGAAGGATCGCTGGAGCACAGCAGGTCGAGGCTGAGGTGGCCAGGAGCCGCCACTGCACTCCAGTCTGGGCGACAGAGTGAGACTCCAACTCAAAAAACAAACAAAAATATGTAACATCACTAACATGGCTCCTCTGGTACAATCCTATTCTTAAAGGACAAGAAAACCAAAATGTCTTCTTCCTCTTCTCTAGGCCTTAAGCAAGACCATTAAGCTATTCTTTTCATTATGAGAACTCAGACAACTATGTTTCCTCTAAGGTGTTACTTTTGGCAAAGGGGGAAATTCAAGTACACAGCACTGGGGTGAGGGTGCTTTGCCATCACTCTGCTCTTCAATCTGACAAAAATTAAAGGGGAAAAATATAGAATGAATATTGTCACAGACAAAGCCAAAGAGTAATTAACTGGAA
>NW_007084116.1:0-770 GCF_000164805.1 Carlito syrichta
GTGAGACATGTGATATTCGGATTTTTGTTTTTGTGAGAGGTCACTCAGTATTATAGACTCTAGTTCCATCCAGGTTGCAGCGAAATTCATGATTTTGTTCTTTTTTATGGCTGCGTAGTATTCCATCGTGTATATGTACCACATTTTTTTAATCCAGTCCTCTTTTGATGGGCAGCATGGTTGTTTCCAGGTTCTTGCTATTGTGAACAATGCTGCAATAAACATACGTGTGCAGGTATCTTTTTTATAGAGTGATTTGTGTTCTTCAGGGTATATTCCCGGTAGGGAGATTGCAGGGTCATATGGAAGGTCAATTTTTAGAGCTTTTAGGAATCCCCACACTGCTTTCCACAGGGGTTGCACTAGTTTACACTCCCACCAACAATGTAGAAGTGTTCCCTTTTCACCACACCCTCTCCAGCAGCTGTTATTTTTTGAGTTGTTGATAATTGCCATTCTGACTGGAGTTAGGTGGTATCTCAGTGTGGTTTTGATTTGCATCTCCCTGATGATTAGTGAGGTTGAGCATTTCTTCATGTGTTTGTTGGCTGCTCGAATGTCTTCTTTTGTGAAGTGTCTGTTCATGTCTTTTGCCCATTTTATAATGGGGTTGTTTGTTTTCTTCTTTTCAGTACGCTTCAGTTCCTTGTAGATCCAGGATGTTAAGCCTTTGTCAGACCTAGAATTGGCAAATACTTTTTCCCAGTCTGTAGGCTGTCTCCCTGCTCTCTTGATGGTTTCTTTGGCTTTGCAGAAGCTTGTCAGTTTAG
>NW_007084117.1:0-735 GCF_000164805.1 Carlito syrichta
CACAAAATGTGACTGATCTTTTTCCATAGTGTGAGATCGAAAGGTGGCAGGGCCTCTCTCAGAGAAGTAGGCTTTCCTTCAAAACTACAAGAAAAGTTAAAACAAAACCCATCAGGCTCTCTCTGTCTCTCTGCTCCTGCATGGTTGGTGGGGATTGATTCCTGCACCTCCTTTGGGGAATGAGGTTTCTTGGGGTCACCAGGGCAGTGAGTTATCCTGTGGGGAGCAACATAAGAGGGGGCTATCTTCCCCAGGACCCCACATGACCCCACACAACTCCCCAGCAGCCCAAAGTTGGAGCCAGGATTTCACAGTCATTCCCAGGAAAATGGATCATTTGAGCTAGCAGACAGGTCAATGCCCCTGCAGAGAATTAAATGTGCAGCCACTTCCCCCCACAGCTGACACCCACTGGAAGGGAGGAGTAAGAGGACACAATTTATGTTAAGCCACTGGACACTGTTTTCTTTAATCCTCCATTACTTAACACAAGAAGGAAAGGGTGCAAATGAATGAAAAACTTTGGCAACTTACAAAAGTAAACCAAACACCACTTTCAGATGCCAAAAAATGATTTCAACTTAATTTTTGCTTATGCTCAAAACTGCACAATCGCCATTGAGGCGACCTCTTCAACCCATGTGATCCCTATTGTTTGGATTATTTTTATTCGCTAAATATGGCTTTACAGGGATTCCCTCT
Organism: Carlito syrichta; assembly: GCF_000164805.1. Classification (NCBI taxonomy): domain Eukaryota; kingdom Metazoa; phylum Chordata; class Mammalia; order Primates; family Tarsiidae; genus Carlito; species Carlito syrichta. The sequence continues at coordinate 703 of NW_007084117.1, forward strand.
GGAAACTTGGAATACAATTACCTCAGCTCTGCC
>NW_007084118.1:0-1265 GCF_000164805.1 Carlito syrichta
GGAACACTTCTACACTGTTGGTGGGAGTGTTAATTAGTGCAACCTCTGTGGAAAGCAGTGTGGCGATTCCTAAAAGCTCTAAATACCTACCTCCCATATGACCCCGCAATTCCCCTACTGGGAATATATCTGGAAGAACACAAATCACTCTACAAAAAAGACACCTGCACACGTATGTTTATCGCAGCATTGTTCACAATAGCAAGAACCTGGAAGCAACCATGCTGCCCACCAAAAGAGGATTGGATTAGAAAAATGTGGTACATATACACGATGGAATACTACGCAGCCATAAGAAAGAATAAAATCATGAATTTTGCAGCAACCTGGAGGGAATTAGAGTCTATAATACTGAGTGACCTCTCACAAAAACAAAGGTCCGAGTATCATATGTTCTCACTCATATAATGGACCTTGAACATCCAATCTATTACTATAAGAAAATGACTGACAGTAGTGGGAAACTATGGGGGGGAGGGAGATGGGATTAATGAGCAAATATCTGTCTGGGGATGGGGAAGCACCTCTAATCAATAGGGTGCCTGAATGAAACGTATTTGTATATCTAACCCTTAACTGTACCCCACAACATCATAATAAAAAAAATTGATTATTAAAAAAAATAATAATAAACTCCAAACAACAGAGAAGTCTAGCGAAATAAAGAAGATTTATCCTCAACCCCATCACCCCTAAAAGAACAGTATTGCGTGAATATTTCTGGTTTGTTTTTAAACACATACATTTTAACTGTACAATATTGTCAGAGCTGCTTCACAAATAGATGGCTTTGAAACCTACCTGGAGAAACAAGGCTGGAAGACACAGAAACAATGCTCACATCTGAGGTTTAGCCTATGTGAAGGACTGTTTTGGTTCCTGATATGTCCTCAGAAATGAAGTACAACTTCAGGAGTGTGGAGGGATGATCGAGGGACAGGCCTATGTGTCCTTTTTTCTGTTCCTTCAACAGCATTTTGAAAAGTCTTTTGTAGGCCAAGCATTAGTTACTCTAGGCTCTGAGGTATTGGTAGTAAACAAAATGAACCAATGTTCCCTGTCCTTCTGAATCCAAGAAAATATTGATGATGGAAGGGAAAAAAAGACAAAAAGACAAAAAAGTAGGTAGATGTTCCAAATGATCAAAATTTTTTGAAGTTATTACTCTAATTTTTTATAGCCAATGAATCTTATGAGAGTTCATGGTAAATAAAATACTTATGATAACCAACTATGCCCCAGCAAGAAACTAAAGGATTTCAAGC
>NW_007084118.1:2938-3752 GCF_000164805.1 Carlito syrichta
ATATCATGGCCCATATATGAATATTTTCTACTGCTTTTTACTCAGGAGCGTAAATCAGATTCTCCAAACCTCATATCTGCTAAAAACTCCATCAAACTTCTTTGGCATTGTGTCCTTACCCCTCAGGCAGAGATTTTTGCTCAAGGTAACACAGTCTGTGTGTCTAGCTGGTTGACATCTGCCAGTCGTGGCCTCAGATGTACCTGGAGCAGGTGAAAGTCTGTAAACCAGTCCTTTGGAATTTAGTGTGGTTGACAAGGCTGAGTCTAACCATGTCTTGTTTCTGCACAGGCAACCTGACTTTTTATTCTGAGATGCCTGGCTAGGTCTGGGCCACAGCCATCTCTGTGGCTAACACTTGAACAGGGGTGGACTGTCGGCCCCTCCAGAACCACATGCAGTGGGAAGAGGGAATTCTCTGAACAAACGGCAGTACTGTTTCTAAAAGGTGGGGCCAGGGATGCGAGGTAGCCAGAAAACCATGTGCATGCACTACCGGCAAGCAGATGAGAAAGGGCTTTCAATAAACCTGTCTGAATCCTCTGGGATCTCACTGGAGTTTCTAGATTATGTGATTTAAATCCCAGGAGGTAAAGACCTGGATCTTAGTTCTCATTTCTTTTTCTAACGGACACAGGTTTGTTTTCCTTAACTTGGTTGATATCAATTTGTTACCTAGCACATGGCTCTCCGATCATATTTTTTCCTAAAGAAATCATATAATACAAACAATAGAAAACTTAATTTGCTTCTATATTCATGTTGTCACAAGAAGCAGGCTTATTATTATGCTGAAGCCACTGGTAGTAGTGGG
>NW_007084119.1:0-744 GCF_000164805.1 Carlito syrichta
CTTTATGTCTAAAGTAATTAATATATTTTCAAAGTATGTTCATTCTAATGTTTTTTTTTTCCTATTTGGAAATACTAATATTAAGCAGACGAAAACATAATTTATTTTTTTCTTTGAAGTAGTGCTTAATGAGATGTTTTGGAGAGAGCTGGGAAAAAAATCATGTGTATTCAGTTACTTCAAAGAAAGTCTAGTTTCTGTTATTAAGGAAAAGATATTGACCCAATTAGGCAAATGTAAATTGATGGTGGAACTACATAAGAAAAATTATTGTTTATGCACCCAATCTCTGATTGTGAGCCAAGTAAGAATAACCAATAATATGAACTGACTCTTAGATTCTACCTATACTTTTGGATACTTGAATGTAAATAGTCTATAGCAGGTTAAGTCTCATTACACACTTGGTGAATAGTCAATTCCAAAATAACATGCTTTACCAAGCACCAGGCATAGGTCATTGCTACATTCGTTCTTCTGCGTTTGTGAAAGTACATTCAGCCATACTTTTTCGTATGGTTCACTCATTTTCTCAACAACTGTTTGTGTCAATGAAGAGAGAATAGGTGAACCAATTTTATATCTACAATTATAGGAATATTTTAAACATAAAATGATACCCTTAATAAGAAGTGTCAAAGTAAAATTATGTAAAATTTTAAGAGCAATATCTCTTTGCTAAGAGACTATGAATGTAAACATTTGGCTACACTCCAGAAACATGCAGAAGTGTTTTAATATTAC
>NW_007084120.1:0-1155 GCF_000164805.1 Carlito syrichta
AAGAACATTAAAAATTGTCAATAAAACCAATCTCTAGAGAGAGGTCTTTCAGAACTGATATTAAATTAAAAAAGATTATTCAGCTTAAGAGAACACAAATCTTAGGAAATTTGATCAAATACTGAGTCAACTTTGTTATTCTCAATTTCTATGTTTCTATAACTTTCCTATTTCTAAAAGATTGAATTATTTAGAAAAAGAAAGACTGTGCCTATAATCTCTTCACAGAATAGGAATAAAATTAGCTGTACTGGCTTAAAAACTATTCATTTCTGTCTAGATTTCTTCTTCATTGTGAGGCTAGAACATAACACACAGAGGTCAGATCTGAGTGGTAGACTTGACAGGCAGCAAGTCAGTTGAGTCCAGATCTGATCCACTCTCCTCCCACAGTAGGCCTGGGCCATTTGGCCCAAGCTGTGAGCACATCAGCCTGCACTGAGACCTAGAGATCAGAGCTGAAAGGACACTGAACTTACAGAAAAGACCACAGAGCGACATTGGTTCCTTGTTTTTATTTTTTGTCTGTTTGTTTTGCTCATTTTTGTTTGTCTTAGTTTTTTTCTCTTTCTGCTTTTTGATAACGTTTTTGAACTTGCTTTGTTTCTGTTATTTTACTGATTTTTTTCCCTATTCTGTAGACTTCCCATTTGTGTATGGGAAAAGTACATCAATAGGGAGGTAACTGTTGAACTGTGTGTTTGTATGATTATCTGTATGTTTTAGTTTTTTTCTTTTACTCTTTTCTGTCTTTGTGTCTCTTTTCATTTGTTATGTGGTATGTCTGTCTGTTTTCCCTCTTACTCTTCTCTCTCTCCACCTTCCTCTTGCCCCTCTCCTTCCCTTTTCTATTATTTTCCTTTTTCTTGCCTCATTTTGCTTCCAGGGAACAAACCCATACCTCCACTGCATGGACAGATTATAAGGCAGTGGAAAGAGGGTTCCAGGGTGCCCATACACCTGTCAGTGGATAGTGGGATCTGCAGGTAGATTTTGACTCACAGGTTTCCCCTCAATTAAATCTGAAAACTCTAAAAAGTACAGCCTCCAACCCACAGTCCAGCTTCAGAATTGAACAAAGTCACAGGATCCACATAAGGAAGAATAGGAGATTGAGCAAACGGAAGTGAAAGCAACCCTGCCATCTCTGAACAG
>NW_007084121.1:0-1111 GCF_000164805.1 Carlito syrichta
AGGGGGGCCCCAGCTCCGCCGCCTGCGGGGGGCCCAGCTCCGCCGCCAGCGGGGGGCCCAGCTCCGCGGCCAGCGGGGGGCCCAGCTCCGCGGTCGTCCCAGTCGCCGCGAGCCACACTCTGGGGTCCCGCAGCGCGGGAGTCCGAAGCACTCCGTGGGAGGCCGCGGCCCGGGAGGCGGAACCGCGTTGCGCCTCGGTGCTCGCAGGCAGGATTCTGAGGAAGGATCGCGTCAACCCAGCAGGTCACGCGGCTGGGACGCGACGCGCCGTCCTCACGCCAGGGCGCTGCAGCCCCGCAATGGCGAGGGACCCGGAGCCCCGCCCCCACAAGAGAGAGATTGACAGCAGGTACCATTCATTGTGCAGAGTAGGTGTCTGACACCCCGCAACAACTCCCACGTAACGTTAACACAGGGAAACACGCCAACGTGGTCAGAAAGAAAACATGCCAGAAAGCTCCACATACCTCCGCAGGGAAAAAGACACACATCTGGAGAATGCATTTTAAGTAGCACTATACAGTTGCTGTTGTCAGTGAAACATATCCAGTCAGTCAACTGGGATACATTTCAAAAATAAGTTAACTAACAATCACCAACAGGATATTTTATCTAAACACATTTCACTAAAATAAGGGTCTGTGTTTTCATTTCGGTGTGGAAAAAAGTGATTAAGGCTACAGCAACAAGAAGTTCTTTCTAATGACTGGCTATGGATTCAGGGTTCTGGTGTAAACTTTTGCTTCTGAATTTGTAATTTGAAAGAGGTAGGGTACAATTCAGGTGAAATATATTAATATTCATTTTACAGGAACCCTTGTTGTTCAGGCCTGTCCCCGAACGTCCCGGCACCCTGGCACAAACCAACTACTGCAAGTCCTGGCCCTCCCCCTCACCTGCATTTCTCAACTCTGAGAATCTTTTTTGTTGTCGTTATTATGATGCTTGTGCAAGGTCCAATTATGAGTGAGTACATGTGATACTCAATTTCTGCTTCCGTGAAAGGTCGCCCACTAGTATACACTCTAACTCCATCCAGGTTTCCGTGAACTTCGTGAGTATGTTCACGTTGTGACTGCATATATGGCATTGTTCCTACGTACCACATATG
>NW_007084122.1:0-922 GCF_000164805.1 Carlito syrichta
ACCTGCTGGACTCCAGCGATCCTTCCGCCTCAGCCTTCTGAGTCAGCAGGAATTACAGGCGCGCGTTACAACGCCCGGCTGATTTTTTGATTTATTGTAGAGATGAGGTCTCGCTGCCCAGGTGGGTCTCGAACCCGCGGGCTCAGGCAATCCGCTCACCTCAGCCTCCCAAAGGTGAGGGATTACAGGCTGAGCCACCAAGCCCGGCTAAACTTTTAATATATTTTAACCACTATGTTTAGATCATGCAATTCTCTTGTTTTCTTATTTTCTCTCATCGTTATTGTCTAACTCGATAGTTCCTTGAATTCACCATTGTATTCTAATTTCACAGCCTTTTCCTATTTTCTTTCCTTTGCCAATACAGCCAATTACCTCAATCTCTAAGTGAATCCTCGTTCATGCCAGACATTCAGGCAACTGAAATATAATTATGGCCCCACTCAGGGGATTTTTAGTCAAACTTCAGATGAATTCTCAGGGCAAACTCACCATATAAATAATGGAATAAATCTAGCATAACACACACCAAAACACATTAGAGGATAAATTTAAGGAGAGCATGAATTCTTGAATCCTGTTGATCCAGGTCAACAACAAAAAAAGGACTCACCCATAGCCTGTTCTCAATTCCTGTTTTCATGAATAAATATATTTCTCAACCCCCAATGCCTTAGCGGGCTTCCCTCCATAAAATCCTTCTGTGATTCCCCATTCTAATTTTAACTTAACCTGACCTGTGCACTTATTAAGTCCCCAGTCTCACTGGTCATTGTGCTCACTTCTCTAATGACACTAGAGTTTTATTGACTTAATTGCAATTCTCTGATCTACCCTGCTTGCTCCCATTGCTACTTTTTGCTCAAGCTGTTTGCTCTGCTGAGCTAACCTTGGTGTTCATTTTTGGCTGCTTAACTCTTTT
>NW_007084123.1:0-672 GCF_000164805.1 Carlito syrichta
TCTGGAGTCAAGCTCCCTGTTCAGATCCTGGTTTCTTCACCTTATTAGTTATTAGACACCCTGGACATTGTTTCTTTCAACTGAACAAAAGGATAAACTATGAGTAATGCTTTGTTCTGTTTCTGCTGAGAGGAAGCATTTAATAAAGGCTTTATTTTAGGGCCAGGTTTTACATCTAATATCAGGATACATTCTCTTTTAACTGCTTCTAAGCATCGGAAGTGGTTCCTGCACTGCGTGATTGTGTCTTTTGGGAAAAAGGGGCTATAGGATGGCAAAATGATGCATATAGACTGGAAAGTGGGAAAATATGCACACTGAGAGGCAGGGTTGTTTTAAGGGTTGTTTGAAGGATTGGCAATAAGAAATGGTGGTCTTTAAAGAAAAAGTTGAGTTGTGGTTGTTGGCAGCAAAGTCATTCAAGTAGCTGCATCCTGCAGCGACATTTTAAGCACATTGTTCTCTGCCAAATCTGTTTAGACGAACCAAGGCCATCCTCAAAACCTGATTCACAGTCCATTCTCTAGTCCATACTTACAAAAAAAAGCACCCTTTTAAGTTATGCTAGATAAACAAACAAAATGCTAGATAAACAAACAAATATGGCATTGGTGATTAAAACCATCCTGATTAATTTATCATATGTATTTAACTTGCCCATCTCTAATCATG
>NW_007084124.1:0-1914 GCF_000164805.1 Carlito syrichta
GTGTTTCACTTTATTAGGATACTGCAGTATTTGGGAATTGCAAAATAGGCAGGCCTAGAGGTTATTTGGATCTCGTTTACCGGTTAGCAGGACCTACAACTTGCACCCTCAGGATAAGTAACTGGTGCATCCCTAAGCTGTGCATTTCTCCCAAGGCTTGGAAGGAGGTGATAACTCCTTATTTCAGGTCTCTCTAACTTTCAGCTGTATTTTTAACTTCCTGCTGGCCTTCCTTTTTGTGAGTGTACCATCTTTATCTTTTCTATGAATTTTGCTTATTTCAGTGGGAGAATGAAGTATTGAAACAGTGGTTCTTAGATGCGGTTGTTTGCCAAGGCTGACATTTCAAGAGAAATTGGCTAAACCTGTTTTCAACCTAAGTAATGATGATGGAGGTTGCAGCATCTTCTGAAATGTGAGTAATAAAATTGGACATGGCCTCTTAACAGCATAAGAAAACTTGAATGCAGTTTACCACCATCCTTGAAGGACTTTGAAACTGTGGCTTTTAACTGATTTATTGGGTCTTTTTGCTCTACCCAGCCTCTCTTTTCAGAAATTCAGAGGAAGAAATGATGTGTTGCTAAAGTAGATCACACACATACACACACACACACACACACACACGCATAGATTTATATAAAATCTTATTTCTAATTATAGACTACTTTAGGAACAGTCTGTAATTTGCTATGAAAGTCTGTGATAATAATTGACTAATTCAAAAGACCAAATGCTTTAACTTATATTTGTGAAAATGTCACACAGTATAAGAAAGTGAGGGCAAGATCAGTTTCCAGAAGCATCCATCATGTCAAGCCCCAGCGCACCCAGGGTCTGCTTCTGAATCATCTTCTCTAAGTCCAGAGGGGAACCTTGGTCCTCAAGGCTCTCCTGTCATTTAAGTTACATCACCAGCCTCTTAGTCTGAGACTTGAGCCCTGGTTCTTCAACTAGCTTTCACCACCAGCTTTTCTTTCCCAAGAGACATAATAATAGCATTGCAGAAAGTGGCTTTGTGTATCAGATAGACTGGAATTAGAATCTACTACTTAGTAGCTGTGCTTGAGAAAGTAATTTTTCTTCAAAAATTTTAATTTTCTTTGTAAAGTGGGCATGACCATGGCTAACACATTGGGATTCTGTGAGCTAATGTATATAGAGTACCATGTGTGTTGCCAAAACATAATAGAAATGTCATAAATTGTTTATATTATTTTCTCTTTTTCCCACATTCTAAAATTGAGCAGGATCCAATATTAAATCCTCATATCTTCCTTTGTCAGTGTTCTGTACTGTGCAAGACTAATGGTTTTCTGTGTATTTTTTACACATGCCCTCCATGAAAGAGCTTCCTTTTAATTTCCAGTAAATTGAAACTTAGTTTCTACGTGTCTATGAATGACTAAAAAAATTTTCTAGTGAAAAAAATAAAGATCATCACCAAAGTGGGTTAGAGAAATATTTTAGAAAATGTGTAAATCATTTACAGTTACATTAGACATATTTTATTTTAATGTAGAATATGATATAAATGTCTAAATGGACTTTTGTTATATTTCATTGTTTCATCTGTTTTAACAGGTTATGAAGTATACACTTCACAATAGAGTATAATTTATCAGGATCGAAACCATTTTAAAAGGAAAAAATTTACTGAAGCTGTAGATAATCCAGCCAAAGGAAATCATGTCTAGGTTTATTTTGGACTACTTAATACAGTACATGTGACTATTCCCAAAGTAAAATCATAGACTACTTTATATTTAATTTATTTCATCCAGAAAAATTATTTGAATGCCAGATACTGCAAAAAATTCCATAATTGCATCTAAGGTATGGTTGCTGATCTCACAGAACTAACCGTCTAATGAGAAATAAAACAATATGGAAATTAATTACATATAAAATTGA